>NW_027418326.1:0-156596 GCF_009905375.1 Apium graveolens
CAACATAAAGCTCAAGGACGATGTCCATATTTAGCTTCTCCTGTCCTTGAAGAATAGTACGAGGTGGGTTGGCTAATAATTAATGAAAAAGAAGATAATTAATAAATTATTCGTTATAAAATAGCAGCTCGATCAAAGACACTTGTCTTACATGGATTATAGTAAAAATGTATCTATACGCGGGGCACCTCATGAATATAGAAATATGGAATCTTTCACTCCCCGAGTGTTCGAGCCACTGTGGATCAAGTTCTTCTTGTTATAGCAAGGCCAGACGTAGAGATAGAAAGTACCCAAAAAATCATCCAGTTAATATTTTAGGTTGAGAAAGTAACCCAACTACTTCGCTGTTAGAGGAGGGAATTTGTACTTGTGGTATATAATATACAACGCAATGGCATCCCTATATCCGCTGGGGTTATTCTAGAGTGGTGCAAGCTAATAATACTAGCACACGTCTCTAATGAATGGATGAAGATGTGAGGAGATATCGAGCCTAAGAAAGAAAGTAGAGAGCATCATGCGAGGAACCCGACCCCCATTCTCAAGATGATTGAATATGTAGCACCTCATATGAGGTCGTGGCAAAATTACATGGCCCTCGAGCTAAAACTGATTCACAGCCTCAACCAGGCTCTTTTGGGTGAGTTAGGAGGCGAGGTTGGGACAAGTCAAGATTTTCATCTCATTATAAGTTGAGGTCAAACATTCCTCTCCATCAAGAATTATTTGTTTCCTGAATATAATTTCACCCTCGAGCTCGGGCTGGAGGATCATATGGTTGTGGAGAGGCCTCAGGGATATAGTTGTTATTGCAGACATTGATTTTACTTATGAAATCAGCCACCTCCTCGCTCATAGGGGGCCATTTGACCAATGCGGGCCATCCACCTCGCCTTCCCCGCCAAGTATGTGATATTTTGAAGAAATTGGGTTTTTCCCTTTATTGAGATCATAATAAGAACTTCCCAGGGAGCTGTCGGTTGACTCCAAATCAAGCTGAAGGGGCTCGTGGGCTGAGGCTGCCGCTTGCCTTAGGCGAGCCTCCCTCTCCTGAATCATTTCTCTAAGTATTTGATCAGCTTGTTCCTTACCAATATGGGTCAGCTTGCGTCTTAGGAGCTCTTCCACCCCGAGCGAGCTGAGGATGTTTGAAATATCTATAAGTTTTTTCCTCCAATCATGGATATTGGTCTCCCTGGTATTATCCTCAGGGTTCCGGTCGAGGTGAATGTTTAGCGAGCTGAAGTCACTGGCTCATATTGAGATTTCAACCATAGCAATGTTCATGGATCTCTCTGGGATGATGACATAACTAGACCAAATGGGTTTGCTGAGACAGCCAGAAATGGAGGTTAGCTCGCGTTAGAAGTCCTTGGAGCCCCGCTACTCAGGAAGGTATTGATTGAGTGGAGAAGGAGTATAGGAAGAGTGAGCCGGGCTCGGAGTGGAGCGAGACGAGCTAAAGGAGTGAGCTGAAGACGTACTCGACATCTGTAAGAGATGGTGAAAGTCAGTGTGTGCCCCTTTTAAAATAGAAGTAAAAGTAAAGCGATCTAGTGTCCCTCGTATCACACACGATAAATGGGGCGCACTTATAAGTCTACGCGAGCTGGTAGGCTCACACCGCGTTCATGAGTGTGTGTTTATAGAAAATGGCCTCGCATTAAATAGGTGGTGTGTGCTCGCATAATGCATATAAAGAATGAACAAACAACATGAAATTTATAACATTTTAGATCAAAGCGATATATATAAATTATTCAAATAAAGATCCTGAAGAATTTGTCGATGGTGAGTATCTCTGGTGACATATCATCCTTGTGGTGACGATTGTTTTGGCCGGGGTAGATCCTTGAGCAAAATGGGCAAGAGAATTGCTCACTTCTTTCTCTCATTCCACAGTTTGTTAGTGTTCTTGTCAAAAGTGAGAAATGGTAAGTATGACTCTCATATTTACAGGGGTTAGAAGAGAGGAGATGATAAGGACATGTGTTATCATCTTAGAGGATATTACGAATCTCAATGACAGTTGTCATACGATTGTAAACCACTTAGAAGACTTGAACATTAGAGAAGTGTGAGGCGGCCAGACTTGCGCGCGACCTCATATGCTCGCATCATTATGACACAAGACTACGGTTTTTTCAGTTAACTTTCTTTCTTAAAACGGAAAAGCGAAACGACCCCATCGGCTCGCACCTTTGTTTGCTGGAAGAAGTGAAAAAGCTAGCACTTGGAAAATTCCTAGCCCCAAAATGCGACCTGGAATTTTGGGGGATAGTTGTTATACCCATTTTTGGGCATGACCCTAAATAGGTCCCTACAAGCATAAAAGAGGAATTTTGCCTAATTTAATGGAAAACATGAGTTGGGCTCTTGGGCTCGCTACACATGAACATGACATAGGGCCCAAATAAAGAAGGCTGAGCTTAGATCTTTATCGAATACAGGTTGGGCCAATGGGCTCGCATTGTCCTATTTTTGGATTAGTTGGCTGCAGGCTCGCTATATGACAACTCTTCTATTAGGGCACCGGCTCGCATCACTCATGACCTAGGCTACATATATACCAAATGGAGGCCTGCCACATGTAACCTGGGCTCGTGAGCTCGCATCCAGAAAGTTAACAAGGAACTTATATGATATGGGAAAGCTAGATAGACTCGTATTACATGGAAATGCCATGTAAACAAGTTAATTATCATACAGAGGAGTGACTAGACGGGCTCACTTCTCCACTTTCTAAGTGAATCTTGTTAATGCGAGCCGAGGTAACAGGACGGCTCGCATCAAGTAAATTCTAGCTTTATTATGCATAATGACTCATAGACGGTTAAGTTATTCATGAATTTCGGGGCCAACATGAGATATTCCTATAATCACGGGAAGAAATGCATAGATGCATCGAGATTATATGAAATGTGTTAGGTCGGTCGAGATTTAAATAATTGATTGGATGAAGGCCTGACTAAGATATGGGATTGGACTGAATGGGTAGAAAAACCGTAACCCTAGCCTACTAATTTGTTCCCCCAGAACTACGTGAGGCTTGATTCCTATAAATAGGGTACGTAAGCACTTGTACGAGACATAAATGGACACTCGACAAAAAGTAAAAAAACCTTATTTGTTTCTTGAGGAGTCATCATACAAGCTCAGCCACCACCATACACAACCTTCATCCGCCCTAAAAACACCACCATTGATCTCTATTCCGGTCACCAATCTCCAAAATACTATTAAACGAAATTCTCCATTTAAAGATACCTACTAACGAATTATTTTTTTGATTTTAATAATATTTTAGACCGGTTCAATCATTTGTTTTTTGCCCGGGTGAATAGAATATATTATTTTGTTTTAGCCCGAGGCCATTATACAGTTTTAATTATATTTGTATTTATATAATTATATTATGAGTAATAATCTATTAATTAGAGTGTTTAATGTTATACATATATATATATAGAGGATGACCAGATGGCTACCAACAAAACTTTAAAATTTTCATTTTTAATAAAATAGTTGTTATGAGAGATTATTGATTATAACACCCTAGAATTATCGTGCTTAAATAACTGAATCACCCTTGGTTCTCGGGTGAAATGTGGCTGATATAGCTGTGAAGCAGAGGTATGACTGTAGTAAAGTGGTTGGAAATGTGTAACAGTTTGAGCTGAATTAGAAAAGAGCCGAGTGTAAATGACTTAAAATCTCCTTCTCAATCCGTCCAAATGTACTCGAAAAAGAGTCACAATAGTTACACGTGTCAACTCGCGTAGAAAGTGATTATTCGGACCCCTTTACCAATTGCCTACATACCCATAAATAGGGATCAAACTCAATGTAGTTCTTTAGGATTGGACTTCATGCTTTGGAAAATAATACAAGTTTTTTTGATATTCCAAACCAGTTCCCACAGTTAATTCAACTGTTTTCAAATGAGCTTCTAGTGTCCTAGCTCGGCTGGACACTAGAATTCCATATTAATCCACTAAAACATGTAATTATTCATAAAACCGTTTAATAATCCTTTAATTATTATTGTTTATCATGTTTATAGTGATAGAATTAAATTAAAAAGTCATTCCACGAAAATAGGAACCATTCTCGTTTATTTTAAGAGGTACATTCCTAGTAGAATACCAATTATGTCCCTAGAGGTACGCTTATGCTCCTGCATCAGTACTTCTTTATCTGATACTTCCAGCACATCACCTGTCCTTCCAGGACTATACCTGATGCCTAATAGCACATGTCATTACATTACCTGCCTATCATCAGCCAGCTGAACCTTACTAGATAGTTGCTGCACCATCCGAGACCCAGAACCTTGATTCAAGTATCTCAAAACCCATGAAACCTTTGGCTGACCTTGGACCAAAACATGTCCTAATCCATATCAATCGAGTTCAATCTCCTTGTGTGCCTTAAATCGAGCCCATACAAGATTTTGGGCACAAGATTTTGGGCACAATAAAAGTATAGATATATTGTTATTGTTATTGTTATTATTATTATTACTACTACTATTATTATTATTATTATTATTATTATTATTATTATTATTAATTCTAAAGTTCCTGAGATTACCTCAAGGAACTTACCTCAGATGCATGTGTTTTTAGTATAAAATAGCAATGACATGTTTGTAAATGTATATAATCTTTTGTAATTACAATCACACTCTCGTATATTTATATGAAATAAAATTATAATCTCAGGAAAACTTATGTAAGATAACCTCGGGAAAACTAATCTCTATTATTATTATTATTATTATTATTATTATTATTATTATTATTATTATTATTATTATTATTATTATTATTTTGAGTATCCAATCTCTAATTGTTGTTTGCCAGAATCTTGGGTGAGACACGTGAGTTGCAAGATTGACCGATATTATGTAATTAAGGGTTTAGAGTTTTCCAATAATAAGGAATGGTTTCATTATTCACGTTTATTATGAACACGATGCCATCTTTTTAAAAAATATATATATAATTAAGAGGGTAAGGCGTTTTAGCTAAAAAAGGTAATCAGTTAGTTATTTGTAGTTGTAGTAAAAAAATTCTATTTTATTATGTAATAAGGTGTTCTAGTCAGGTGGAATAGAAAATGTAACACGTTTTAGTTGAAAATTGATTTTTTTATTATTATAATTTTATTAGTAAGGCTAATATAACTTTTAAATAAAGTAAAAGTATTTTTATAAAATCAACGTGTACCAAAAAGTAGGTACCGAACATCAAAATTTAATATTTCGTCTATTAGGATATAGTATAGACTAGTTTATAACCCGTGTGATGCACGACTGTTTTAAAAAATTGTTATATTATTATTATTATTATTATTATTATTATTATTATTATTATTATTATTATTTTAGTAACTAAATTTGTTTAAAAGAGCAAGTATATTTTAGTAAGTAGATTCGAATATATATTTCATTAAAATAGCTATTTATTATAATTAGATATGTGGCTTTATAAATATTAAGTTTTTAAATAAATAGGTTCATAAACTTAACCCGGTAAATAATTTTTGAAGAGTAGATACCCGAGTATATAGGTCATGTGTTTCAATTAAAATAATTTAATTTAGAAATTTTGGATTGATGTTGTATTCAAACTTATTACACTATGTAATAATCTAAGTACTTAACAAATTAGTTTGTATAATATTAATACATATCAAATTAGGTTGTATTGGACTAAACAATATACATATATAAGGTGAATACGGGGCGTTTATGTGACGCCTCTCAAATCGTCTCATTATATTTTTTTAATTTTCTTAAATTTTTTAGTTAATTAATATCCAAAACTAAAGTTACCTAATATAGTTACCTAATATTCTGCTAAATATATTATCATCGTTCGTAATATTCTCCTAAAGTTTCTACAACTTATCCTTCCCTTATTTTGATCAAGACAAACTTCTTCTTCAAGAATCAATCGGCTATATATTGAATTCTGCACCAACCATATCAAATACGTATTTTTCACTTTCGAAATCATGCTTTTTTATTGTAGGTAACCCGCAACCGCTTCCCATCGGGTTCGCACTGCTTTTTGTAATATTCTTCTAAAGTTTCTACAATCTCTCATTCCCTAATTATCAAGATTAACTTCTTTTTCAAGAATCAACCAGCTATAAAATGAATTCTGCACCAACCATATCAAATACGTATTTTTCAATTTCAAATTCATGCTTTTATATAATTTTTCAATTTGGCTTTATTTCAATTACTTTCATTGTTTATACATTCAATTTCAATTTTTAATCTAACTTTCTTTAACCGTGCTACTTTCATTTAATTTTAATAGTTTTTTATTAAGTTACAGAATACGACAAAGGTTGATGCATAGTTCTTTTAATTTAATGTGTAATTAATGTAGTCAATGTAATAAATATGAATACTACTATACTTTTATAACTAACATTGGATTTTATTAATATGCACTTAAAAGTGGACAGTTATTATGAAACAAGGGATATTATAAGGTCACTGCGAAGTGTGACTTATTGAAGGAGAAGACGAGGTCGTTGAGGTGGCACATCTCATATCTTGTCAATAGATTTTTATATTTTTTTCAAAATTTTGAATTATTAAATAGAAAAATTTTCAATTACATTACATTCTTCTAAACTTTGCTCTTAACTCAAATTACTATATTAATTATTAATTGCATTACATTCTTCTAAACTTTGTTCTTAACTCAAATTACCATATTATTATTTTCCAAAAGTTTCTCTACCATATTAGTAAAATTTTCTCTTAACTCAAATTATCATATTATTTTCTACCTAGAATTTCCTTTTAACACAAATTACCACCTTACCTTTTTCCTAAAGTTTCTCTACTATATTAATAAACTTTCCTCGCTCAACAAATTACCATCTTATTTTTCTCCTAAAGTTTCTCTACCATAATAATAAACTTTCCTCTTAAGTCAAATTACCATATTCGTAGTTTGCAGGCTATTGCGTGAGCCCGTAGGGTTTACCCAGAGTGCACCCAAAGGGTAACGGCTGCGGGTTACCTACGATAAAAAAAAATTGTCTACCATTTTAAAACTCATACACTATTTTAATATTATTCTAACTATTCTTTACAAGAATTAAATTTCATGATATTATAAAATAGAGTATTGACTAATAAATAATATTTATTTAATCAGAATTTTAGAATAATCAAGAGAAAATAGGGGAAAATTAGAATATAATTTTAGAAGGCCGCTGCTGAGCACAGCTTAATAAACTTGTTTTATGTAATTCACATATTTTCTGCTTGTACATTTGCATTGGTTTCATAAATTGTGTTTATATTATTGCGTATATGTTATTATTATCAATCACATATTAAATATAAATGTTTTATTGAAACTCAAAATTATATATGTTCATATCTATTATCTATTATATCTTAATGAGCACTAGTGAAGACTTCTAAAAATTTATACTAAGAATGGCACATTTATAATTATTTTGACCCATATTTTCAAAATTTGACCAGTGGGTTGACCCATATTCCTAAATCAACTAATTCTTATACAAAAATGCAAAGATCCATGGAGTATCCATATCTTAAATGGTAATTATAATTATTAAAAAATCACTTTCGAATTTTAAAAAGATCAAACACATTATTAATATTGATTTGTTTTTATACCCAATCAATTACAGATCCACAAATCATGTCGTCATTAATTCAAATTCAAAAATCATTACTACTTTCCTTGAAACAATATCAATTCTATAATTAAAATATTTTCACCATTGTACAAATCAATCATAGATCCACAATTCACGTTAATAGAAAAATTCAAAAATTTAGATTGCATATTTTTATTTTTACGGGCAGTATTCATCATCTTCTTCATCTTCTTCTTCTTCTTCTTTTCTTCTTCTTCTCCTTTCTTCTTCTTCTTCTTCTTCTTCTTCTCTTCTTTCTTCTTCTTCTTCTTCTTCTTCTTCTTCTTCTTCTTCTTCTCTTCTTCTTCTCTTCTTCTTCTTCTTCTTCTTCTTCTTCTTCTTCTTCTTCTTCTTCTCTTCTTCTTCTTCTTCTCTTCTCTTCTTCTTCTTCTTCTTCTTCTTCTTCTTCTTCTTCTTCTCTTCGTCTTCCTTCTCTTCTTCTTCTTCTTCTTCTTCTTCTTCTCTTCTTCTTCTTCTTCTTCTTCTTCTTCTTCTTCTTCTTCTTATTCTTCTTCTTTCTTCTTCTTCTTCTTCTTCTTCTTCTTCTTTTCTTCTTCTTCTTCTTCTTCTTCTTCTTCTTCTTCTTCTTCTTCTTCTTCTTCTTATTCTTCTTCTTCTTCTTCTTCTTCTTCTTCTTCTTCTTCTTCTCTTCTTCTTCTTCTTCTTCTTCTTCTTCTTCTTCTTCTCTTCTTCTTCTTCTTCTTCTTCTTCTTCTTCTTCTTCTTCTTCTTCTTCTTCTTCTTCTTCTTCTTCTTCTTCTTCTTCTTCTTCTTCTTCTTCTTCTTCTTCTCCTTCTCCTTCTCCTTCTCCTCCTCCTTCTCCTTCTCCTGCTCCTTCTTCTTCTCCTCCTTCTTCTCCTGCTTCTTCTCCTCCTTCTTCTGCTGCTTCTTCTTCTGCTTCTTCTTCTCCTTCTTCTTCTGATCCTGCTTCTTCTCCTGCTTCTTCCCCTTCTTCTTCTTCTCCTGCTTCTTCTCCTGCTTCTTCTCCTGCTTCTGCTTCTCCTTCTTCTTCTCCTCCTCCTTCTTCTTCTTCTCCTCCTCCTTCTTCTTCTTCTCCTCCTCCTTCTTCTTATCCTTCTTCTTCTCCTCCTTCTTCTCCTCCTCCTTCTTTATTACATATACATGCATGTAACATATATATGTACATACACAAATATTGTTTTATAGTGATTTTTTCTTTATTATCTCTTTCCTCTGTCCAACGATGATTTATCTCTAGAAATCCATAATATCTTCTTTATTTTTTTGCACATGCATGTTTATGTTTATTATTGTGTGCGATTTGGTTGTTTATTCACGGATTTGATTTATTTTTTATATGAATACTCACAATTTTGAATTGTATTTTTGCAGATGATTATCAATGATTGATTCTGTTTTCTTTTAATACTCCGCACATTTCCTGCTAAATTTTTGCCATTAATTTTCAATGATGCAAATTAACTTTCATGCAATTAGCTTCATATATTTTTAGGCCATACATAAAAGATGCATTTAAAATCTTTATCACTCTTAAACTTTCTTTATATATTTGGTGTTCTCTAGATTTTTAAACTCTTTCTCTCTCTCTCTCTATATATATATATATATATATGTGTGTGTGTGTGTATATTGTTCAGCAGGTGATTTAGTAAATGTAGTTATCCCCCGACTGAATCCTAATGGTGAAGCATCAGCAGTAGGAAAAGTATTTCTGAAATATGTAGAGTGCATCAATGGGTCAGAATTTAGGAGCCTTAGTTAATTTAAATAATATTTTTTATGCATATTATTTAGTAAATTTAATTTTTTGCACTTGCAATGGTGTTTATCAGAATTCATAAGCATTAAATTTATATAGCTGATAGGTCCATATTATTGCATATTATTAATACCTATTTTATGTTTGTTTTCGTAATTTTATTAATAAATAAATTGTTTTACTTTGTTTTGTAGGAAAATATATAAAATCAGAATTTGAGTTGAAAAAAGAGCATATAAGGAAGGAGGTGGACTATTCTAGAAGTCAAGGGAATTGGAAGATAAATAGAATCCTTATTGGGGAAGAAGAAGAATTTACTTCAAGAATCCTACTTGTATTCCAAGAACCCAACCCTCATATTTTCCCTATATATATGGGTCTTCCATCTTGTATTTTACACATCCAACATTCAACATTCCAACACCCAAGACACCCAATTAGTTATTTATTTTGTTCATCTTTTGATCATGTGTAGATAAATTTGTTCCCTAGGATGAAAATGAAGTTAATTTAATTGCTTTGATATCTTCTCGTTCCTATTATTTGATTCTCATAATTTTTCTTGGTGCTTAATTGTTTAATTGACAAAGTGATTTGATATATTATTGTTACCGGATTTATTTTTCATAGCCTATGCTTGCTCCAAGAAGTTTTGATGGGTTATTGTTAGATAACAAGTTTCATAGTATATGCTTGTCACGTTAATTAAAATTTATTAGTGAAGAAAAGAGAATTGATTTTAGGGCGAGTTGATATTAATTGTGATTGATTAACGGATTCAGATTCCTAGGTTTTTCATATTATTTGATCTATTTGCTAATTAGGTTAATTCAAACTCCTCTCAAATCTTATTGTCTAGTTTGCCTGATTTAAATTGTTAGGGTTTTGAAAATTCATAGTCTCTATGGATCGACCTGTATTTGCTACAACCACTGTGCACTTGCAGTTATTTTACACATCAAGTTTTTGGCGCTGCTGCCGAGGACTATTGTTAATTTTCACTCCTTGATATTTAATTTTTTGGACTAGTTTTTTTTTGTTTTCTCTTTATTTTTTTAGGGAATCATGAAGCGGAGGAAAGTTTGGACAAGAAGATCGCTAGGAGGCCTCACCGTCTCTTTTGGAATTTTTAAAAGCGCTTTTCGGTATTCCGTATCACCTCTCTATCTTTTTTTCTCACTTTTATTATTGAAAAATCCAAAAAAAAAAAATATCTGAAAAATCCAATAATATTAGTTAATTGTTAATAACCAATTTGTTGCATCATTCAATCTCTCACGTAGGATCACATCATCAAGATTTTCTTTTTGTATTTATTACTTTCCATCTTATACAATTGTGGTGATTGATGGAGGAAAGAGGTACGTATAATTTAGAATGTAAGTGTTTATTATCTTGTTCTTTGTGTGCTGCATCATCTAATCAATCTTAAGGGCGCCACCCCATTACAAGATAAGGTGAGGGATTTCATCACCCTTTCCTTGGCCCACAAATCACCAATTCCTTCATCTTGCATTTACCCACCTTAATAAAATTAAGTAGACGTTCCCCTAGGATTTCGAGCTCAATTAGGAAGGTACCTAAAAGAGGAAGTAAATTTGGAATTATTCGAACTTTTGGTGACAAGGCAAGTGTATCACTTACCTGACCAATTTGGATTGGTGACTAGGCTAGCGATTCTCTAATTCAGCGCCTTGTTTACAAGGAAGTGCCCCCGCTTACCTGGCCAATCGATTTGAATAAATCTAGATTTATAGACTTTTTGGTGATCCAAAAGTTAGGAGCTGTCTAGATTATTTTTAGGATTACCCATAGATCAAAGATTTTCTTTTTGATTTTTCAATTTTTTTAGATGTTTACTTATAGCTTTTATCTGCTACGTGATTATTTGTCTTATATGCAAAGTAATTGGGTTCGAGACCATTCATCTAGATTAATAAGACACGCTAACCTTTCATCTCCTAAAGTAGTAAGGCAACTCGACTTTTCTTCACCCACTAACTTTTCTTCACCCACTAAAATTGAGTCAAAAGAAGAAGTAGAAATTCCACCTGTAATCATGGTTGTCTCACTCAAAGACCGTTGTTATCCCGCTTGTTCCGCTGAACCCTCATGCATAGTCCTACCTGAAGTAACCGTAAATAATTTTGAAATTAAACATCACCACATTAGCATGTTACCTAGGTTTTCTGGGGTAGAGGGAGAGGATCCATATCTTTTCATTCGAGAATTTGAGGAAGTATGTGCTTTACAAAAACTCCAACAACTTAGCTCAGACTCCATTAGGCTCAGACTTATTAACTTTGCTTTAAAAGAAGAGGCTAAACAATGGTTGTATAGTCTACCCGTTAATTCTATTTCCACGTGGGATGGATTTGTGTCTATCTTTCTTAAAAAATATTTTCCAAACCATAAGGCAAACAGACTTAGGAATGAAATTAACCAATTTCAACAAAATCAAAATGAGTCTTTTGGAAGTATTTTGATAGATTTAAAAAACTTTTGTCTAAGTGTCCTCAACATGGTATAGAAAAATGGAGACTTTGTAAAATTCTTTATGAAGCCTTAGACAGTTAAACCACTGCTTTGTTAGAGTCTATGTGTCAAGGTAAATTTATGGATAAAAATGAGGAAGAAGCTTGGCAATTTTTTGAGGAGTTAGATGAAAAAACAATATTATGGGAGTCAACTAGGGAACCTAATCCGGAACCTGAAAGATCTAAGGGTTTACACGTAGTTAATAATTCTATTGCAACGGAAGCTAAGTTAGCTACACTCACTAAACGTCTAGAGGCCTTAGAAACCAACAATGTGTCTTCTCAATTTTTTATATGTACAAACTGTAGTTCTCCTAATCATGTAATAGACAATTGCCCTGAAAGTGAACAAGTCAATGCTTTGTTTCAACCTAGAGTTAAGAATGATCCATATGCACCCACATACAATCCTGGCTGGAAGAATCACCCAAATTTCTCATGGAATCAAGGTCAATACAATCAGTTTAATCAAAATTCTCAACCTGCTTTTCAAAAGCCCAATCCTGGTCCATATCCTCCTCAAAATCTTGGTCATTATCCTAACTCAGTCCCCTTAAACCCTCCTGGTTTTAGTGAATCTGATAAGAAATTGAACTCCATTGAAAAAAGTATGGAGGCTTTACTTAAATCTCAACAATCTTTCATGCAAGTTATGACCCAAGATAGGCAGTTAATTCAAACACACAAGCCATATCTAAGCTAGAGGTCCAAGTTATTCAATTGGCAAACACAATCAGTGAGAGAGAGAAAAATCGTTTCCCTAGTCAACCCGAGGCTAATCCTAAATTTCATCAAAACCAAAAGTCTCATAAAACTGTAAACTCTATCATCTCTCTAAGGTCTGACAATCAATTCAACAATCTTGCTGGTATTAATACTCATCAGGAAGATAAACTAACATCTAAACCAAATCGTCTACTCTTGAATCATAGTCTTCAACAACCTCCCAATCCAAATCCTGAAACTTCTGAATCTAACGAGTCATCACCATCAAAAGAACCACCTTCAAAACCCCACTCTGATGCGTCTAGTTAAAAAGTCTTTAAGCCAAAAGCTCCGTTTCCTCAAAGACTTATCTCAAACAAACAATCTGCTCAGTTAGATAAGATTTTAAAAGTCTTTAAGCAAGTCAAGATTAACATTCCTCTTTTAGATGCAATTCAACAAGTTCCCTCTTATGCTAAGTGTCTAAAAGATTTATGTACTCATAAGAGAACCACTCATGTTCCTAAGAAAGCTTTCCTGACCTCTCATGTTAGTTCTATCTTGTCAAATTAAATTCCTGTGAAGTATAAGGATCCTGGTTGTCCTACCATCTCTTGTGTCATAGGAAATACCCTCATTGATAAAGCTTTACTCGATTTATGAGCTAGTGTGAATCTTCTTCCATTATCTGTCTATCAAGCCTTGGGTTTAGGTGAACTTAAAAAGACTAGTATTACTCTTCAATTAGCTGATCGTTCTGTTAAAACTCCTAAGGGTATAGTTGAAGATGTTTTGATAAAAATTGGTGATTTTGTTTTCCCCGCCGATTTCGTTGTTCTAGAAACCGAACCAGTCAAAAATCTGAAAAATCAAATTCCCATCATTTTAGGAAGGCCTTTTCTTACCACCTCTAATGCTTTGATTAACTGTAGAAATGGTTCGATGAAACTCACATTTGGAAACATGTCGATAGATCTGAATATCTTTAATGTAGGAAATCATCCTAATGAGCTTTTTGAACAACCTGCGGGAGTTAAATTGATAGATGAGGTTGTGTCTTGGTCGAATCTTGAGGATAGTGCAGTTGAGTCTCTTTTTAAGGAAGATGTTTCGTGTGAGTACGAGAGAAATAGAGAATTTCATGAGTTATATAAGAATTTCACTTGTGATGAGATGTTTGAGGAATTGAATGCCATTTGTTCTAATCATGAAATCCAACTTGAGGCTAGTGATTTTAATCCTAAGACTGTTGTTAAGACTTCTGTTGGTGAGCCATCCACACTCGATCCTATTCTTTCATTTTCCACTTTTGAACAGTCTTTGGTAGTTAATAATAAAACTCATCATGTTCTTATTTCTAGTAGCAAAGTACATGACCAAGAATTTCAAGTCATTAATCTGCTTAAACAACATAAAGAAGCGTCTAATTGGTTCATGAATAATGTTAGTGATATGAGTTTTATTTTGATGCATGATATAATCTCACTAGTGGATAATATTCTTCTTATGGGTGAGTTTCACATGTGTATTGATTGTGTTACGAAGGTAGTTTTCGCACGCTCTGGTATTCGTTAACAAACGTTCTGGTATGCGTCTCCCATAGTAAAGTGTAGGTATAGGGGGGGTAACTATGTGTGTGTGTTATAGGTAATTGTGTTCCTCTGTCATGCCCTGATCAAGTATTTTCGTCCTTGTACTTTGTCATTTTTCTCTCATTTGCATTCATTGAGGACAATGCATGATTTAGGTATGGGGGAGGGGTTTAGTAGTACTTATATATATATATAAAATATCCAAAAAATTTGAAAAAAAAATGAAAAAAATCAGAGATATTTTAGCTAAGTTGTTCAGTCCACTCTTGTACTTTAATACTAGTTGGTGTTAGCAGTTTTTCAAAACTTATATATATAATGCCTTGAGATAATTTGAACGTAGTTGAGTAAGGTTGTCTTCATGAAATTTGTGTCGAACGAATTTTTGCTTAAGAGTACAAGACGACACATTTGCACAAGGTCTTTGTAGGAAAGATTATTTAGGGAAGTTTTCGATATCTGAGACAGAGCCCACATGTTGAAACAATGTCGAATCAATTTTTTTGCGAAAAAAAGAAAAAAAAAGCAAAAGCAAAAGAAAAAGAAAAAGATATGCTTGAATAAACTACTTCAATACCCAATATTCCTCACAAATAAAAAAAATTGAGATGATGGGCACAAGTAGTATAATTGATTAGTCTTGTTTTGTGGCCTTTGTTACTCGAGTAATTAAGTCCGTAGGGGTATTTCAAAATCTAGTGCCCTAAGACCATCTGATTTGGGAGTCATTGGCCCAAAGCTCGCTACATGGGTAACATAGAAAGCCTAAGAAAATAAACATTGCACAGTCAGTTAAAAAAAGAAAAAAAAATAACTGTGAATTTTGGCTAGATACTTGTTTTGATAGAGATTGGGTCCGTTCAATATTGGTTGAAAAAGAGGAAATTTACTTACTCAATTGATTCTTCATAGACCTATTTTAACGACACACCTTGGGATTTTTTGTAAACATTCAGAGTCGATATAAGTGAATTTTTGATACCTACATCTTGGCTATTATTAGAAGTGTCTTAAAGGAATGTATTTTCCTAAAAATTCTTGTGTTGACACCGATGAATGTTATTGTTGATAGAGTTTGGACACTTGCTAGAGTATTTCACAGATTTTATGGGTATATCTTCTGTAAACCCTTAGGAGACAACACTCCTCTTGTAGAGATCGTCTAGGAGTTTAACGGGTTGGTAAACCTAAAATTTCCCGTCACGCCTACGAAAAGAAGCATATGACTTTTCTTAGTTAGCATTTTTCTTTTTGATTTTTCTCGAGAACGAGCAAAAGATAGGTATGGGGGCATTTGATAGGTCCATATTATTGCATATTATTAATACCTATTTTATGTTTGTTTTTATAATTTTATTAATAACTAAATTGTTTTACTTTGTTTTGTAGGAAAATATATAAAATTAGAATTTGAGTTGAAAAAGGAGCAAATAAGGAAGGAGGTGGACTATTCTAGAAGTCAAGGGAATTGGAAAATAAATAGAATCCTTATTGGGGAAGAAGAAGAATTTACTTTAAGAATCCTACTTGTATTCCAAGAACCCAACCCTCATATTTTCCCTATATATATGGGTCTTCCCTCTTGTATTTTACACATCCAACATTAAACATTCCAACACCCAAGACACCCAATTAGTTATTTGTTTTGTTCATCTTTTGATCACGTGTAGCTAAATTTGTTCCCTAGGATGAAAATGAAGTTAATTTAATTGCTTTGATATCTTCTCGAACCTATTATTTGATTCTCATGATTTTTCTTAGTGCTTAATTGTTTAGTTGACAAAGTGATTTTGATATATTATTATTACCGGATTTATTTTTCATAGCCTATGCTTGCTCCATGAAGTTTTCATGGGTTATTGTTAGGTAACAAGTTTTATAGTATATGCTTGTCTCGTTAATTAAAATTTATTAGTGAAGAAAAGAGAATTGATTTTAGGGCGAGTTGATATTAATTGTGATTGATTAACGGATTCAGATTCCTAGGTTTTTCATATTATTTGATCTATTTGCTAATTAGGTTAATTCAAACTCCTCTCAAATCTTATTGTCTAGTTCGCCTGATTTAAATTGTTAGGGTTTTGAAAATTCATAGTCTCTGTGGATCGACCTGTATTTGCTACAATTAACCGCTGTGCACTTGCAGTTATTTTACACATCAATAACTAACATGTTGAATGCATATATAAAATATAGGTTTTAGTGTATTTATGCATGTAGTGTAAGAGGTCATATTTGCTTAAATGAAAATGATTTATCATAATTAATATAACTTGACATTAACCTGTATAGTTTGGATCATAAGTTTTCTTTGAAAAAACCTTTATGGAGGATTTTTCCCGTTTTTAAAATTTTTTAAGAGTTTGTTTAGCCAAGAACAGACGTAGGTTATTGAATGTCTTAAGATTAACATAGCAAACAACTAAATGTTAATCCCTTCTGATCACCCATGACTTGGTTGATAATTGTGAAGCATTGTCAGGTTGAGAAATCAATGCACCATGTATGTAAATGTTTTGGTGATAGAATATCAGGTGCCAAATCATTCATGGTGGCATACAATTTTTTCTGTCTTCTTAGGTTTGCAATTTTCTTCACCACCCTTTTTACCAAAATATTTGACAAGTTAGAAGCTTTTAATGTCATCAAGAATTTCCCAAAAGATGTCATTGCTGATAAGAAGTGTTTTTTTCACTCCTTGCACCACTCATTTAGGTATAGTTGTTCGAAGTGATTATATATAATGTTCAATACTTGGTGTACCTTTTACACCTAAAGATTATTCAGTATCCGGTCATAGAGTATATTGTTTAGGAAGATAAGTAAGGAGACATTCATGATTGAAAGCGAGATCATGCTAGCTCACAAACTGCTTCATTATCATCAGTCCTTGCAATATGCTTTTTGTTCTTCACACACAATGAGGAGAATAAATCATTAAATCAAGTGCAACACCAGGATACAAGTGTATCCCATGTGGCACTCCTGATGCCTTCATCTTTTCCTTCAATGCTTTTCCAGTCCTGAGAAAGGAAAACACATATATACATCCTTATTTTAAGGTTCTTCCAGGGTTTAAAGAGGTATAACTCACCATCTAAATGTTTCTATATTATATAAGTGCATCAATGAATCACCCGTAATTAATAAAATATTCTATGACTTGAGAACATGGTTGCTAGGTTTGTACTCCCTTGGTTACAATAGAGGAGTATGATGTTGTGATCAACTCTGCACTAGGACCCATTGATTGTGTTGAGGAGTTCCTTAGCTTGGACTTGGGATTTGTCTTTCTGGATTTACACTTTCATGATGTTAAGTGTTATTATTATTTTTATTAATAATAATTATTTTATGGGCTATATATAAATATATCAATTATATTTGCTATTTATTATATTGGGTTAAATTAAGTGATCAAATAAGAAACCCATTTAGATTTTAATTTATTGTATGGACCTAATAAGTGGATACCTAATACCAGGCCCAATTAAATTATAATGGAATATTTAATTAGGTGGTATACAAAAAGGGTTATAGTCCCCAATATATCAAGTACACGTAATGGCTTATCTTCTACCTATCAAAGAGAGGCCATTGAGAAAACCCTAATGAGTACTTGGTTGAGAAAGACAATAATCAAGGATATCATACAAATTTAGATACCGTTATGATTATCGCCTTATGGATTTAGATACATTTCCGCTTTCGGTTTAATCTCGATAATTAGATATGATGACTACGGTCCTTGTCTCTATTTTAGAGAATTATTTGTTTATAGAATTTTCAGATTCGATCAATTGCCATCAAAGCCTCTTCATATTTGATTATCGGTTTTGAGCAATTTTGGATACATGTTATTTTGATTCAATGGATTATTGTTTTCTGAGATCTTGAAATTACGGTCTGCTATGGTTCATTAAGTGATTTTATAATATGTTACCATAATATGATTATCTGAGATTCTATCATGATGGTCATGGATTAATAATTAGTTAATTGTTAAGCTGCTTATTCACTCGGTTCCACCTAGATGCTACTCGAGTCATTCTGTTATTGATGGGTTGTAGTGTTGCAAGGCACGTGGAAATTCATGTTCTACCCTGTACAATTATTATTTAGGATATATTTATTTATTAGATGTTATATATCCACCATTTGGTTATGTACAATTTTTTGTACGTAAATTCCATGCTACTTATTTAATATTTAAGAAATTGGTGGATACTGAAGTTATAAACCATACCACGAATTTTCGAGTTTAATAATTCCAGACAATATTACTCTCTCATTAGTCATTGCAATTAAACTGTATTATAGTCTCGGTTATTTCTTTAATTTGGTTAAATTTGTTGAGAATAAGGAATATATTATATTTGTGATATAATTCAGTTATTGGCAATTTAATTTTAACCTATTCATTTAGGTGGTTTAATATTTTTATATTAATTGATTGAAGCAATATGTCGCCAAAGTGACCTCTTTTGTCTAGATTAATTAATTTAAAAATATTATTATGACGATAGAATATTTACTTTTACGCAAATTTCATCGGCCCAAAGGAAGGTAATGTTTGGCCAAAATTTATATATTCTTGTGATAATAAGTATATAACAATATTAAGTTTTTCATGTGAATAATAAGTCGGTCCAAAGAAAGGCATATTATTTGACAGAATTTAATTGTTAATACTTGATTATTGCATGGAGAGTACCAATTGCAAATTAAATTTTCTATCCAAAGACTAAAATTTAATGTTGCGCTAGGTATCTTGTGATGGTGTTGCCAATATTTAAAATTTATCACATTATTGAATATACTAGTTTTGAGCATTATTTTGTATATTTGTTTTCTATTACAGTTACTGCTTCTGTTAATTCTGCTTTCACTCAGTTGAGCATGATTCCAATGTTGAATGGGACAAACTATGTCACGTGGAAAGAGAACGTTGAGATCATTCTTGGGTGTATGGATCTCGACCTTGCGCTAAGGAAAGAGCAACCAGTTCCTACTACGGATGATCCCAAAATGAATCAAATTGAGAAATGGGAACGCTCTAATCGCATGTGTCTGGCGATCATGAAGCGAACGATTCTAACTGGCTTTCGGGGCTTTATTGCTGAGAGCACAAGTGCCAAGAAGTTCATCTCCGAGATTGAGCAATATTTTGCTAAGAATGAGAAAGCGGAAACGATTAATCTTCTGTTAAAACTCGTGACCATGAAGTATAAAGGAAAGGGGAACATAAGGGAGTACATCATTGGGATGTCTAATCTTGCTGGCAAACTCAAAGAACTCAAGTTAGAACTTTCGGATGAGTTACTTGTTCACTTGGTTTTTATTTATCTGCCTCCTCAGTTCGGACACTTTGTGGTGAGTTATTATACTCAAAAGGAAAAATGGACTCTTAATGAGCTCATTTCACACTGTGTGCAAGAGGAAGAGAGGGTTTTGCGAGAGAAGACTGAGAGTGCTCACTTGGCATCAAGCTCTCATGATAAGAAATTAAAGAGAGGTAAGGATATAGTAAGTGGAAAACCCAAGCATCTGTTACTAGAGAGGCAGGATAAGGTAACAACCTGCTACTTTTGTAAGAAGGCTGGACACATGAAGAAAGAGTGTTCCAAATATGCTGTTTGGCGTGTGAAGAAGGGTAAGACTTCTGCCTTTATTTGTTCTGAAGTTAATTTGGCTTATGTACCTAAGGATACTTGGTGGGTTAATTCTGGTCCTACTACTCACATAAGTGTATCTATGCAGGGTTGCTTGTGGAGCCGACCGCCAATTGATGCCGAAAGATTCATCTATATGGGCCACGGTAATAAAGTTTCAGTTGAAGTTGTTGGAACATTTAGATTATTATTAAAAACTGGTGTTTATTTGGATTTATTTGAGACATTTGTTGTACCGTCTTTTAGACGGAATCTTATTTCTATTTCCTGTTTGGACAAATATGGCTACACTTGTTCTTTTGGAAATAATAAAGTATGTTTCTCTTTAAATTCAAATATGGTTGCCACTGGTTCTTTAATTGATAATCTTTATATGCTTGATATCGTTGCTTTTAATAATGAAATTTTGCACTCAAGTGCAAGAGGTACAAAGCGTAAGTTAACTGAGAATTCTGCTATGTTGTGGCACAAGCGATTAGGTCATATCTCTAAACAGAGAATTCAGAGGCTTGTGAATGATAGAATTCTTGATCCCTTAGATTTAAGTAACTTTCAAGTCTGTGTTAAATGTAGTAAGGAAAAATAAACAAACTCGAGAAAGGTAGATGCCAATAGAGCTACGAGTGTCTTGGAACTGATTCATACCGATATATGTGGACCATTCCCTACGGCCTCTTGGAACGGTCAACGGTATTTTATCACGTTCATAGATGATTACTCTAGGTATGGTTACCTATACTTGATACATGAGAAGTCACAAGCTCTGGACATATTTAAAGAGTATAAAGTTGAAGTTGAACTTCCACTAAATAGTAGTATTAAAGTTCTCAGATCTGATCGTGGTGGTGAATACTACGGTAGATATGATGGATCAGGTGAGCAACATCCAGGACCCTTTGCTAACTTCCTAAAGGAGTATGAAATTGTCCCTCAGTACACTATGCTAGGAAAACCAAATATGAATGGTGTTGCTGAGAGGCGAAACTGTACTCTTAAATATATGGTGAGAAGTATGATAAGTCATTATTCCTTGCCTGAATAACTTTGGGGAGATGCACTAAAGACTGTAATTTATATCCTTAACCGGGTTCCAACTAAAGCAGTGGCCGAAACTCCTTACAAACTTTGGACTAAGAAAACACTCTGTATTAAGCATTTACATGTTTGGGGTTGTCCAGCTGAGGCAAGGCCATATAGGCCGAATGAAATGGATTGGACTCTAGGACGGTCAATTGCTATTTTTTTGGGTATCCGGAACGTACTCGCGGATTTAAATTTTATGATCCCACTACTAGATCCTTCTTTGAGACTGATAATACAAGATTTTTTAAGGATGTTGATTTTGGGAGGGAAGATATAGGTAAAAGTGTTGTCTTTGAAGAAGATAGTCATGATCCTATTTATGACTCTGCCAAGAGCAATGATCAGATTATGATACCTATCATTGTTCAAGGCCCTCATGTTCAAGACAACACTGAAATTCCCCATGAGGAACTAATTGAGCAAACTCAACAACCTCATGAATCACAAGAAGTGCCACTAAGGAGATCCACTAGAGAGCGAAAGAGCGCAATTCCAGATGATTATGTTATTTTTCTACAAGAACATGAAGATGGAATTGGCATTGGGGAAGATGATCCTGTAAATCTTCAACAAGCCATGCAGAGTCCTAACTCTCAAATGTGGATTGATTCCATGAATGAAGAGATGCAATCTATGAAAGGTATCAACTACAATGAGACTTTCTCTTCGGTTTCCATGAAAGACTCATTTAGAATTTTTATGGCACTTGTGGCTCATTATGATCTAGAGCTACATTAGATGGACATAAAGACGGCGTTTCTCAATGGAAACATTGGCGAGACAATTTATATGGTGCAACCAGAAAACTTTATCATTGGAGATCCAAAGACTGTGGTTTGCAAATTAAAGAAGTCCATCTATGGTCTCAGGCAGGCTTCTCGTGAATGGTATCACAAATTTCATCATGTAATCATATCATATGGTTTCGAAGTGAACTTGGTGGAATATTATGTATATTACAAGTTCAGTGGGAGCAAATTTATCTTTTTTCTCTTATACTTTGATGAAATCTTACTTGCTACTAATGATATAGGCTTATTGCACGATACCAAGAAATTTCTCACTAATCAATTTGAGATGAAGGATCTTGGTAACGCCTCTTTTGTATTAGGAATTCAGATACATTGAGATCGCTCTCGAGATATTCTTAGATTGTCACAAAAGAGCTATATTCAAAAGGTCCTGGAAAGGTATGGCATGAAAGATTGTGCACCAATGGATACACCTGTGTCTAAGGGAGACAAATTTAGTCTCAAACAGTGTCCCAAGAATGAACTTGAGATAAGGGAAATGCAAAGGATACCATATGCATCGGCAGTGGGAAGCCTAATGTATGCTCAAGTTTGTACTCGTCCTGACATAACATTCATTGTTGGAATGTTGGGAAGATATTTGAGTAATCCGGGAATGGAGCAATGGAAAGCAGTGAAACGAGTCTTACGGTATTTGAAGAAAACAAAAGACTACATGCTCACATACAGGAAATTAGATCATCTAGAAAATATTGGATATTCAGATTCTGACTTTGGAGGATGCAAAGATGAAAGAAAATCTACTTCGGGCTATGTTTATCTACTGGCTGGTGGAGCGATTTCATGGAGGTCTTCCAAACAGACGCTCATAGCTTCATCCACTATGGTTGTAGAATATATAGCATGTTTTATTGCATCCAATCAAGCTTTATGGCTGCGAAACTTTGTCACTGGTTTGCATATCCTTGATGGTGTTGAAAGACCATTAAAGATATTTTTTGTGATAATAAATCAGCAGTGGAGTATTCGAACAATAATAGGAGCACTACAGATGCAAAACATATAGATATTAAGTTCCTAGTTGTTAAAGAAAAGATTCAGAGTGGAAAGATTTCGATAGAATATATTGGCACTAACTTCATGATTACGGATCCACTCACTAAGGCATTAACACCTAAGGTTTTTCACGAGCATACTGCTCATATGGGTGTTACCTTATGTGATACTTTGGTTTTGTGGGAGTTTGTATTTTGGTGTTTTATGTAATAAACATTGAGTTGTTTATGTTCTGCAGAATACAGTTGATGGAATTTTATTAAATGTCACTCTACTTTTGTTCAATTTTCTTATTGTGGTTTAACACTGAGTTGAGAAAATTGGAATCAATCTCGTTAGAGATTGCCTAAGGACTAGTTGGAAATAGACATTATATAGATCACATTACATGTAATTTCTATGCCACTTATCCATGCATTTATTCATGTCATTGAATATATTTGTGCGGTGACCCTGGAAGGTTTAGTCACGTAAAGTTTGTGACGAATGCCGCCAGAATCTCATACATATATAGTAGACGGACCGAATTGTTTTGGTAAAATCTAAGGACGATAAATAGCATAAAGTTGTGCACTAAAGTTTTGTATAATTGATTCTAGATTCATATGAAGCCCAAGTGGGAGATTGTTATTATTATTTTTAATAATAATTATTATTTTATGGGCTACATATAAATATATCAATTATATTTACTATTTATTATATTGGGTTAAATTAAGTGATCAAATAAGAAACCCATTTAGATTTTAATTTATTGTATGGACCTAATAAGTGGATACCTAATACGAGGCCCAATTAAATTATTATGGGAGATTTAATTAAGTGGTATACAAAAAGGGTTATAGTCCCCAATATATCAAGTACACGTACCGGCTTATCTTCTACCCATCAGAGAGAGGCCATTGAGAAAACCCTAAGGAGTACTTGGTTGAGGAAGACAATAATTAAGGATACTATACAGATTCGAAAACCGTTACGATTATCGCCTTATGGATTCAGGTACGCTTCCGATTTCGGTTTAATTTCGATAATTAGATATGATTACTACGGTCCTTATCTCTATTTTAGAGAATTATATGTTTATAGAATTATTAAATTCCATCATTAAGATGTATAATGATGAACCTGACCGGCTGGACTTTGGTCCGCTGATATGTGAGGAATTGTACATGAAGGTGATGCCTTCCACGACTATATTCTTGCAGTTCACAGTGAAGAGATTGAAGCACCAAGTAGGTTATATGCACAATGTGGTAAATGAAGATTTATGATATTTGAGTAAAATAGGTTGTTAAGCAGCATTATTAACAGTATTAATTTAATATAGTAGGTAATTTGTAGTATATCACAAAACTACTTAGTAGTCTCTGGTAATGATCTTAGTTTGTTTAGGTAGAGGAGGTTTGTTTTTGTATACCGTAATAAACCAAGATTTGCAGGAGGAGGAACTATGCATATGGAGGAGGTCATGTTGGAGGAGGAACTTTGGAATGTTTTTATTATGTTTCTATCTAATTATAAGTTTAAGTTAGTTTTGGTATGAATTTAACTCTTATTTATCTTTTCAGTTTTTGTTTTTGTAACTTTTGTAGACAAAATTCAAGTGTACGTGTAGAGAAATAGTTGCGATACTTTTGAAATGTAATTATTTTATTTATTTAGTATGTTTCAATAATGAAAATGTATGCTAGAAAATGAAGTGATTGTTAATTGAAAATCATGATTACAAAATAGAACATAGTTTACATTTAAGAAAATAATTTATATTTAATCACGGAGAACAAATTTGTTTTATGCATAACACACTTTTAGAGAAATTATTTTTTGAGAACAAATTGCACAGTATAATTGAAAATTATATATTTTTTTATTTCTATATTTAAGATCAAAAAAATAATATAATATCTTTAATATATAGTAATGTGGAATAGTTGTTTACATTTGTTAAACTATAATTAATGAAAATAACAAAATATGAATGTAAAAAAATAACTGAGGTAATTCTATTTTTCCTAGGAATAATTTAAAATCACACGATGAGCTAAAAAATAAATTTAGACAATTCAACCCCAACAAAAATTAATATTTAACTAAATATAATATTTTTACGACTTAATATTAGTATTAATTTGAATACTAATATCACCCAATATTTATAATTATTCACCTAAATAATAATAAATATACGCTAACAAATATTATTTGATGATCGCATTTCTTGCATAATAATTTAGAGCATTTCTATTTCACCACGAAATATTTGATGACATCGGGAGTTT
Organism: Apium graveolens; assembly: GCF_009905375.1. Lineage (NCBI taxonomy): Eukaryota > Viridiplantae > Streptophyta > Magnoliopsida > Apiales > Apiaceae > Apium > Apium graveolens. Next base: position 25,121 of record NW_027418326.1, read on the forward strand.
TACTCTCTTACGACCGACATTTTGTGTAATATTATTTGTGAACTTTGTATAATATTAGAGCCGAATGTAAATATACTTAATGATTGTACGTTGTGTGAATGAAAATTTCTGCATTATAAATTGCTTTATGTAGAATATGATTTTTCAAAGCAAAAGTTTATTTATTTCCCTTATTTTTGATTTATAAGGAATATTCTAAACCTTGGAAAAATTTTCTTTTAAAAGTTATTTCATTCCCAAATTTCAAAAGTGATCTTATAAAATTTCTAAAAATCCAAATTATTTTATGGTATAAATTTTATAATTTTTGAACTTGTATTTTATTTTATAAAAATAAATCTTTAAAAATTTATTTGTTATAATTAGCAAATTATATGGAAACCCTTGCATGCAAATCACTCTTTCATTCTATTAAAGGGCAAAGGAGACCTTTCCAACCCCACTAACTCAATTGTTGTTAACCAAATTACTGTTGGATTTTAATCGCAGCGGAGGCATGGTAAAACACTTTTACACACATAAAATCCAAATAAAAGCATATAAATCGTGGTAAAAACAAGGGGGATCGATTACTAACCTTTAATATGCGATCCAAAAGCAAAGTTCGGAGATCCTTAGCAGCTGCTCCTCAAACGTGAAGCACTCCACCGGTATCCACCAAGAAAACGACGTTAAGGAGGAGGAGGAGGAGGTGGAGAGAATTTGGTTTTCTAAAATTTTTGGGTTTTTGGGTTCGAATGAAAGTAGGGTCTATAATAGTATATTTATAGGCAAAATTTTCAGCTGAAATTTTCCCATAAATAATATTATTAGTATCCCATTTATTATTCTCATTAATAATTAAAACACCTTTTAATTATTAATCCTTTTTCTAAACACTTTAGAAATCTATTGATTTAATTTCCAAAAATTAAATCCTTTAATTAATAATATTAAGAACTTTTCTTAATTAATTTATAATCAATTAAATCTCATTTAATCAATTATTAAATTTTCCAATTAATTATTTATTTCATAAATAAATAATTATCAACCATTATTAATTAATTCCTCCACCATTAAATCATTCTCTTTTTATGGTGTGACCCTATAGGTTCAATATTAAGCCGGTAGTAGAAATAAATAATAATAAAACTATTTTATCATTATTTATATAAATTCTCTAATTTATTAAATATGATTAATTAATTAATCACATTTATTCTACATCGTGAGGGATACTTCTCAGCATATCGCGACTATCCGGATAATATGAATTCACTGCTTAGAATACCAAGAACCTATTCAGTGAATAGTTACCATACAATAAACTCGTTCTACCCTACAATGTCCTGATTAAATACAAGACATGGATCTCGTGTCAAGCCTATCTAATTCAATCACTTGCTTACCATTTACTATGCTTAGTTCTATGCAAATTAGAAACTCCTTTCTAATTTCATTCACTCTGGCCGGAGATTCCTGAACTAGCATAAGTGGATCAGCCTTGAACATTCGCTTCCTTCACTGGAAGGGGTAGATCCTTTATTGATCATACACTATCTTCGTGTACAAATTCCTATACCCAGTAGAGCCCTAATAATTGTCCCTGGAGACTAAGAACTAAACCAAAGCATAGTTCAGTGTACACAAGATGACTATGATGACCTCAAGTCTAAGGATACTTGTACAACTATGACTATGTGAACAACTGATGACACGTGAGTGAACTCCATCAGTTGTTCAGCTGGGCGAGTCATGTTTAGTGAACTTATTCTATAATAAGCACCTACATACTAGCTATAGTGTCACCACACAAATGTCTATGAGAACAGACATCCTTCATAATGAAGCAAGCATAGTATGTACCGATCTTTGCGGATTATTAATTACCAGTTAGTAATCCTACGACCAGGAACTATTTAAGTTTAGAGTTATCATCTTTTAGGTCTCACTATTATGATCTCATCATAATCCATAAAAAGCTTTACTCTATACTATGGTATATCTTATTTAAACACTTAAATAGATAGAGCCCGTAATAAAAACAAAACAAGTCTTTTATTAATATCAATGAAATCAAAACAGATTACACAGGAAGTTATTCCTAAATCCTAATTCATGATTGGACTTAGGACATATTCCTTTCAATCTCCCACTTGTACTAAAGCCAATCACTCTGGTATCTAATACCCATCTTGTCTTTATGACGATCAAAGTGACTTTCATAAAGTAGCTTTGTGAGTGGGTCTGCTATGTTGTTATGTGTGTCAACTCTAATTCAATACAATATAAGAAATGTTACCGCGCTCCCACTAACCCTTTTGTAGAGGCATGGTTCATCTGCATTTTTGATAAAATCAAACTCTTTGATTGTCTCATCAAAATGAATGTTCCATCTTTCGAGAAGCTTGCTTTAAACCACATATGGTTCGCAGCAGCTTACACACTAGGTTTTCATTTCCCTTGGAAAGAAAACCATCTGGCTATATGCAAGATCTCATAGTCGTAGTAAGCAGCAATCGCAAGCAAAATCCGAACTGATTTTAACAGGGCTACAGGTAAAAGGTTTCATCAAATTCAATCCATTGCCTTTGTTTGAATCCTTTTGCCAAAAGCCTGGCCTTATAGGTCTCCATCTGGCCATCTGCTTCAATCATTCTTTCGTATACCGTATACATAGATTCCATTCCAGATTTCATGGCACTATGCCATTTCTCTGAGTCAACACTACTCATAGCCTCATTATAGGTCACAGGGTCGTCATCATCAATGATCGACAACTCATTGTCATTCTCAATGACAAGGATATATTACCTCTCAGGTTGGCGAGACACTCTCCCTGATCTATGAATGGGCTGTTCCATAAAAGGTTGTTCAGTCAGAACATGTGTTTCCACTCGATCTCTAGTAGTTTGTGCTTCTTGAACTTCATCAAGTTCAATTTTGCTCCTACTATTTCCTTCAAGGATAAACTCCTTTTCCAAGAAGGTAGCATGTCTGGAGACAAACACCCGATGATCGGTGCAAAAGTAATACCCTAAAGTCTCTATAGGATACTCCAGCTTATCTTGGTCAACTTTCTTGACATAAGCTGGACATCCCCAAATCTTAACGTGTTTAAGACTCGGTTTCCTTTCTATCCATATCTCATACGAAGTTTGAGGAACAGATTTTGGAAGGCACCTTATTCAGTAAATATGCTGAGGTTTCCAATGCATAACCCCATAGGAATACTGGAAGATTTGCATAGCTCATCATGGACCGAACTATGTCTAACAAAGTTCGATTTCTCCTTTCAGATACTAATCTGGAGGAGTCCACTAGGAGACTATACCATTTACTTTGAGATAATCCAGAAACTCTCCATTAAAGTATTCACCACCTCGATCTGATCGAAGAGTTATAATACTATGTTTGGTTGTTTCTCCACTTCATACTTATATTCTTTGAACTTTTCAAAGGCCTCAGACTTGTGTTTCATCAAACACATATCCGAATCCAGATCTATCATCTATGAAAGTAATGAAGTATGAAAATCCACCCATGGCTTGCGTAGACATTGGTCCACATACATCTGTGTGTACCATTCCTAGCAAATTTACAGTCCTCTCTCCATGTCTACTAAATGGAGACTGCATTACCACTATAAAGTGAGATTTTCATCATCCCTTTTCTTTTATTAGTTTGTTCAATCTGAAGTAAATTATGTCACATTTATACAGACCATTATTTAAAGTACCACGTCCATAAAGAATATTATCTCTAAGAATAGAACATTCATTATTCTCAATAATAAATGAAAATCCAGCCAAGTCTAACATGGGAATAATATTCCTCACAATCGAGGGAACAAAATAAAAATTATTTAAAACAATAGTCTTGCCCGTAGGCATATGTAAATGAAATGATTCTACATCTTCAACAGCAACTCTTGCTCCATTTCCCATCAGTAGAATCACCTCCTCTTCCTCAAGAGCCCTACTTCTCCTTGGTCCCTGCAACAAATTGCAGATTTGAGAACCACAGGCGGTATCTAATACCCAAGTAGAAATTTGATTTAATGACATATTCACTTCTATCATGAACATACCTGAATCAGAAGCGGTAGTCTCACTACCCTTCTTCGTCTTCTTCAATTCTGCAAGGTAAACCTTGCAGTTCCTCTTCCAGTGCCCCACCTTGTTACAGTGAAAGCAAACAACTTTGCTCTTGGGGTCTTCAGCTTTTGGTGGAACCGGCTTTTCTTCACCTACTTTCTTCTTCTTGGAAGGGTTCCTCTTCCTTTTCTTAGGATTGGAACCTTCACCAATTAGAAGAACAGAACTCTTCTTAGGGGGAAAATTCGATTCCGCAGTCTTCAACATGTTGTGGAGTTCAGGCAGGCTGACATCCAACAATTCATGAGAAAGTTCACAACAAACTGCGAGAACAAACTCGGAAGCGATTGCAAGACCAAGTCTTGGCTCAGCTCCCCATCCATGGCAAAACCAAGTTGTCCAAGACGTTCAATCAAATTGATCATCTTAAGTACATGGTCATTCACAGATGATCCCTCAGACATCCTACAACCGAACAGCTCCTTCGATATCTCATATCGAGCTGTCCTCCCCGCCACATCATACAACTCTTGTAGATGCATTAGGATAGTGTGAGCATCCATATGCTCATGTTACTTCTGTAGCTCAATGTTCATGGAAGCTAGCATGATGCATTGAGCAACATTTGAATCATCTATCCACTTACGATACACAACATGTTCATCATTATGTGCATCACTAGCAGGTTCAGTAGGCTTAGGTGAGTCAATCACGTATTCCAGCTTCTCAATCCTGAGAACAATTCTCAAGTTTCGAAGCCTGTCAGCATAATTAGGACCAGTCAATTTGTGAGCATCCAGTATGCTCCTGAGTGATAGTGCGGAAGACATAACGTACATTGTAAATCTGTAAATGATAAACACATAACAACACTTAGCAAACATTCGATTTCATTTTAAAATACTATATGAATCGGGTCTTTATTCATAAGTGGCTCCCACTAGTTTATCTAATTTATTCAACCCCCTACGTGAAAAATTAAGCATTCATAATGCTAGTGGGAATAGGGATCCTACATTCCATTACACAACCCCGGCTGTAGCACGAACCGCCATGTAATGTTCAATAGGCAGACAACTCTTGTCAATTACATCTTATGTTATTCCCTAATCAAACTTTAGCCTCTTGAATAATTGAGTCTCGGCTGTGGCACGACAAACTCAATATTCTAAGTCAAGTCTAACCCAATATTCCGTACAGTTGAATTAGTCCCCAAAGGCCCACGGCTGTGGCACGTACCGACCTTTAGATTCTTATTCAATGTACACATCTCTATGTAATAGACAAGTATTTCTTATTTCGAAATCAAAGCCCTCGGCTGTAGCACGAACCGACAATGATTCAAAAATAAGAACTACTTTTCTATCATGTTGGAAGGCTATGACCGACACAAGCTCGTTGTGTCATTGACCAATTACTACTTGATATTATTTAATTTTAGAGGGATTATATTACGTTACAATCATAATCATATTATAAAGAGATTCTTCCTTTTAAATTAAATATTTTAAATCAATAATCAATAATCAGATGATTCCCAGATCGGGTGGAGCATTGTCAAGAGGCGTCACTTAATAACCCTTTCTTACAGATAGAAATCTGTTGTTGACAGAATCATCCTTTCTCTCATATCGAAAATTCATATTCAATTACGTGTTTCACAAACACAAGAATCTCATGATTGTATTCATAATATTGTTATTAAGGTTATGAAACAATTTCACTATACTAGGTTGTCTAACAAACGCCTTATGTTCATTTAAGTTCACCTAAATCTATCATCGCATGATAAACTAAGCATATATCACATATATCAACATGAATAAACATCAAGGTAGGCATGTTATATCATCTAGCATATTGGTCTAAGCATTATACATCTCTATGTATCACATGAAGCATTTAAAAGCAGTTAAAACAGTTAAAAAACAGCTTTAAAACACTTACGGAAATATAAACAGTTCAAAACTTTTATATAAACTAAAATTGATCACTCCATTAGATCCGTCTCGGAAAAACGAATCCAACGGTATATTGCAGGCCTAAAACGGAGTTACGAAACTCCTAGAAAATCAATTTTAATGTGGACAGTCGGGCTATAACGCATTACAGGAACGCGTTACAAGCCCTGTAACGCATTCTGGTGATGCGTTACAACCCTTTTAACCAATTAAAAGGTGTAACGCATTCCGTGAATGCGCCACAGGGTGTAACGCATTCCCAGAATGCGCGACACCCTTTTTTTTTTTAAAGCAGCCGCCGCCGCCCATGGAATTCCGTGCCGCCGGACCTGCGTCTGAGTCTTCTCTTCCGTGCAATCAACAGAATGTGCAGACAAACAGATAACAGCAGTACAGATATAAACATATATATATATACTTTATATACATATATTTACTTATTTAATTACGAATTTTAATTGAAACAACTTCAAAAATTCATAATAAAAAATCTATACATCATAAAATTATGAAAAAAATACCCAGACGATCTACAACACTTGTAGAACGCAGATCAACATTCAAAATTATTCTGAGAAACGATTTCTCATCAGACAAAATTAATCCATGATATAACTTGTAAAAATCATAATTTAATTCATACAAGCACATAAAATTCTGAAATTTTTACCACAGATCTATATGCATACAACCTATGCTCTGATACCATTGTTGGATTTTAATCGCAGCGGAGGCATGGTAAAACACTTTTACACACATAAAATCCAAATAAAAGCATATAAATCGTGGTAAAAACAAGGGGATCGATTACTAACCTTTAATATACGATCCAAAAGCAACGTTCGGAGATCCTTAGCAGCTGCTCCTCAAACGTGAAGCACTCCACCGGTATCCACCAAGAAAACGACGTTAAGGAGGAGGAGGAGGAGATGGAGAGAATTTGGTTTTCTAAAACTTTTGGGTTTTTGGGTTCGAATGAAAATAGGGTCTATAATAGTATATTTATAGGCAAAATTTTCAGCTGAAATTTTCCCATAAATAATATTATTATTATCCCATTTATTATTCTCATTAATAATTAAAACACCTTTTAATTATTAATCCTTTTTCTAAGCACTTTAGAAATAATTCTCTCTCTTGATTTAATTTCCAAAAATTAAATCCTTTAATTAATAATATTAAGAACTTTTTTTAATTAATTTATAATCAATTAAATCTCATTTAATTAATTATTAAATTTGCCAATTAATTATTTATTTCATAAATAAATAATTATCAGCCATTATTAATTAATTTCTCCACCATTAAATCATTCTCTTGTTATGGCGTGACCCTGTAGGTTCAATATTAAGCCGGTAGTAGAAATAAATAATAATAAAACTATTTTATCATTATTTATATAAATTCTCTAATTTATTAAATATGATTAATTAATTAATCACATTTATTCTACATCGTGAGGGATACTTCTCAGCATATCGCGACTATCCGGATAATATGAATTCACTGCTTAGAATACCAAGAACCTATTCAGTGAATAGTTACCGTACAATAAACTCCTTCTACCCTACAATGTCCCAATTAAATATAAGGCATGGATCTCGTGTCAAGCCTATCTAATTCAATCACTTGCTTACCATTTACTATGCTTAGTTCTATACAAATTAGAAACTCCTTTCTAATTTCATTCACTCTGGCCAGAGATTCCTGAACTAGCATAAGTGGATCAGCCTTGAACATTCGCTTTCTTCACTGGAAGGGGTAGATCCTTTATTGATCATACACTATCTTCGTGTACAAATTCTTATACCCAGTAGAGCACTAATAATTGTCCCTGGAGACTAAGAACTAAACCAAAGCATAGTTCAGTGTACACAAGATGACTATGATGACCTCAAGTCTAAGGATACTTGTACAACTATCACTATGTGAACAACTGCTGATACGTGAGTAAACTCCATCAGTTGTTTAGCTGGGCGAGTCATGTTCAGTGAACTTATTCTATAATAAGCACCTACATACTAGCTATAGTGTCACCACACAAATGTCTATGAGAACAGACATCCTTCATAATGAAGCAAGCATAGTATGTATCGATCTTTGCGGATTATTAATTACCAGTTAGTAATCCTACGACCAGGAACTATTTAAGTTTAGAGTTATCATCTTTTAGGTCTCACTATTATGATCTCATCATAATCCATAAAAAGCTTTACTCTAAACTATGGTATATCTTATTTAAACACTTAAATAGATAGAGCCCGTAATAAAAACAAAACAAGTCTTTTATTAATATCAATGAAATCGAAACAGATTACACAGGAAGTTATTCCTAAATCCTAATTCATGATTGGACTTAGGACATATTCCTTTCAATTACCACATTAACCTTTCATGCAAAATGGCCTAAATTTAGCTAGAGGGTATTCTTGTACATTCTCATTTTCACTCATTTCTTTTAGTCAATCAAAGGCATAAAACCAAAAAAAAATGTGAGAAATCATTTCACTCACTCCACACTCCAACTCACCTCTCTTTTTCTCTCCTCCCCTCCCTCTCCTTGCTCTCGGCCGAGAACCCCCGCCCCCACTCCCTTCCATTTTTCCATCCCATTTCTCATCTTCCCTAGTGTAATTCTTCCACCTACATTTATTTTATATACTTCCCACGAGTTTTGTGATTTGGGAGATGAAGTTTCATGGTTGCATGTGTAGCTTTTGTGTGATCTCCAAAGAGAAACTCTTGATTCTTGTGAATTCAAGAGCTATCTATGAGATATATTTTATATATGTTTTAACTAAGTGTTTTATGGAGAAACCATGCTTTAAAAACATTTGCATGCTACTGAAATTTCACTATATAATCATGTTTAGCCATGCATGCTAGTTTTAAGATGTTAATATGATGATCAACCATGTTGTGTATGCTACTCTTCTCGAAATCATGTTTTCATGTCTAAAAATCTATAAATTCGAATTATTTTTGCTTGAAATAGATTGTCTCCATGATATATTTCTTAATAATAGTTAAGAGAAGATATATTTCATGATTATTAAGGTTGATTAATAGGTACAAGTCGAATTTAAAAGAATTTAAACTCTATGTTTTAGCCGAAATCTTGTTAAGTGTTTTCCATGAGTAGCATGTTATATTTTTATTTGCATGTTGGTGTTCTAGGGCATGGATGATCTCCACTCCTGTTGAGGCACTATTTTAGGATGTTGATGCACTAGGTTTGCTTTGGTAAAGGTTGGATGCTTGGTTAATAAGTGGGAGTCAAGGTGGAAAGGGATTAGTTAGTGTTTGCATTTTTCCAGATTTGATGCACTAGTTTATGGGGAAGTTTTGAATGAGCATTTATTGTGCACTTTGAGGCCCAAGCCACCAGAAGCTAGCACTAGGAGTATATAATAGGTTTTAGGTGTTTGTTGGAGGTTTGTAAGACGTTTGATTAGGTGCTCGAGTGGAATCACAAAATCTGTCCAGCAGGGGACAGTTTTGTTGCAACTTAGAAATAGGAAGTTTTGACCATGTCATGGGTAGGCCCTCATTAGGCCCTGTTGAGCCTTAGTTAGAGGGAGTGTCAGAGGAGTTTTTCCAGCCATAGTTCATAGGATTTGAGTTAGAATAATGTGTCACAAGTTAGTTCAAGTCAGGACCTTTTCTGCCCAGAAAAACAGGGGAACCATGGACTTTAAGCTTAGGCCTAGGGAGGCCCAAGCTAGTCCCTTGAGCCACATCAAGTTTGGGAGTTTCCTTATGATCATAAGAGTCTAGTGTAGAAGTTTTGGAGGTAAACTTGTAGTGTAAGAGTGTCTAATGAACTCAAGAAACCATATATGTCATTCTGAAATTTACCTTAGTAAGCACCTTCACTTACCACATAGTTTTAGAGCATTTATGAGTGAGGCCTAGGTTGACCACTATAGTTACAAGATAGAATAAATCCAGTAGAGTGAAAGGCCCAAGTGAGGGTCAATAGGTTTTGGATAATTTAGTAAAGGCACATCGAGTTAGGAGGCCAAAATTTGGAGACTTTGTCTAGTTTAGCGATCAAGTGACTTAAGTTGTGGAACGAGATCCTCCAAGCCTAGTGTTGCAATATGGTGTGTGTGTGTGTGATATTGTTTGGTATTTAAAATATGGTATGTGAGTATATGTGGCTATGTGTACTATTATGTTTATAAGGTGATTATAAATTACGTGCATATAGGCTTAAGTGCCATTTGTGTTTAATTTCGGGTTGTAAGTAGGTTGCGTTGGTGAGAATATATTATAATGAGGTTATTATTAATTGTGTAGGATCTCGAGATGAGGGTAAACTTGCCATAAAGGTTGAGTAAAGCTTCCAGTTGCTCCTACTTTCCAGTCCAGTCCAGTCCAGCCTTCTGAAGGCAAGTGATTCAACCTACTTTTTAGTTTACACTGCGAATGTGTGATAACTAGTTCTTATATATATATGATGTGAGTATCCTGATTTACCTTGTTATACCCGGACCAAGTGATTCTCAAATCTATCTTCGTATTATATAGAAATGCCATGAACCCTCAAGTACTTATTGCAAGTAGATCAAAAATCATACCATGCTAGTATACCAAAGTAATCGGGATGCCATGATAAAATAGAGAATTGTTATAATACCTGATTGATCCTTTTGATTAACATGCTATTGATTACTGAGAAATCTTGATTTTACACCCTGATGCTTGATTTAACTCTTGTAAGAACCCCGATAGAAACTTTATCTTGATACCTAAAAGACAGATATTCTTTAAAGTCGTTCATGATTGTTTGATAACCCTATCCTTACCCTAAAGCTTGACATCCTGATATACCTTGAGCTAATGATCACTTTCTTTATATCTTAACACCTCTATCATACTTCTAACCAGTAATGCTTATCTTCTTGATGTTCTAATACCTATACCTTATCTAAAACCATTGCTTTAAGCCTAGTTTGGCATTACTCTTTCATATTATCCAATAACCCTACTAAATCTCCCTGTCAAAATTCTTGTAAATGGAAACCTTTCAATTACCCTGATAGAGAAAAGTCTAGTGGATCATGGCCTTAAGATTTAGTGAACATAGTGTTTCAAGTCAATCAACAATCCCTTGATAAAGATGTTTACTGTTTAAGAAATTTTATTATCAATCGGCATCAGTTTTTGAAATGATTAAAATTTGGATTTTCAGTCCCAAAGGGGGATAAATGTTTTCTTTAAATAGTGGATATGGACTGAGACGCAAGTCCTTTCCACACTGATATTGTAGGCTTAAAAGTTGCCTAGGGATCCCATTAATGTTTTAGAACCCAGCGAGGTTCGGGATTACTTCGCTGCTGATCACCGGCTGTAATCCGTAGCGTCATAAAATGGTTTTTGATTAAGATATGATTTTGAAAAAGTTTTTTATTCAAGCAAATGATGCCATCACCCAAAAGTTCATCTCTTGTTATTATTAGTTATATCTTCACATTGTCATTCTTTAATATATATCTCGATTTATATTTTATATCATATTGTTTAGCACTTGTTGAGCATTTGGCTCACTACTTGTTTTAACCCTGATATTACAGCTAGCAGCTATGGTTAGATTCAAGCAGACAGCACGTAAGACTTGTGATGCCGATGCGTATGTCCGAGCTCAGGTAGAATAAGAGATAGTTTTGTGTGAGGACTCGATATTAAAACCAGTTGTAATAGTTAGTAGTGTTGGGCTATTCCAAACCCTAAACTGTAAGATCTTGGATTCAGTTGTATTTACTTTCTTTTAAATATTGTAATAGTTATATATTATGTATTGTTAAGTTGGGGGGTGTGACAGGTTTTGGTATCAGAGCTACGGTTTAGAGTCCCTGGACATCCCAAATAGGTTATAGGATATATGTATAGGTTATAGATAATATGCGAGAGAGTGGGTTAAGTAAATTTATTATTAATACTCCTCTTATTGGTTTGTCATCAAAGGGCGCACTCCTCGTCATCCTCTGGGTCGGACGACACTATTGCTTTCTCCGTGTATGCTGAGTTGAGGCGCGAGTTTGACATGCTTCAGGGCAAGTACGACCGACTGATAGACCGATTGAAGAACGTGTATCCGGACAGCCGAAACTATGAAGGGAAGCCTAAGGAGCAGATGAATGCGAGACTTGAGACTTTGGTTCAGTACGTCAACACTAAGCTTGAGGAAATGCCATCACACCGAGATCGTACCAGTCAGTATATCATCCAGATGGTGGCGGATGAGCTCCAGAGCATTGTGAAGATGCTTCGAGAGGAGAAGACTACCAAGCCCCGTTCCGATGGAGTGGAGCCTTAGTTCTTTCCATTATCTACCTTTCATGTTGTTGTATTATCGGACTTTGTAGAATTCCCAGTTGTCTCCTTTAAATAAGCATGTTATTCCTAGAATCAGACTTTATCCTAATCTTGATGTATTGTGACCTTTAAATTTCAATTATTATGCACTATCGTTCCATATTCTTTCAACTGTTATCTTACGCCTTTATATGCATCACCATATTTGATTAATTTGAAACTTGACCTCATATGTAAATAAGAATGCCATGCGAGACCCTCGAATTATTTCATTATTCATACATATTTTGACGTAACTCTTATTTCAGGATCATGCCACCCAAAAAGAAGAACCCAACAACCACATCTATCACAAATCCAAATATTCTTCGATTACTGGAAACCTTACAACAGCAAACAAACGCTATAGCTCAACAACAACTAACTCTTCAACAACGATTTGAAAACCAAGATAACCGTGAACCACACCAACCACCTGATCCACCAGTACCACCTCGATAAGTTGTTACTTTCAAGGCTTTTCAGAATGTGAACCCACCTGCATTTCATGATACCACTGATCCAATAATAGCTAACACATGGATTAAGGAAATGGAAAGGGCTTTTGAGTTGGTACAGTTAGTGGACGATCAGAAGACACCATATGCTACTTACTTCTTGAAGGGCGAAGTCATCTATTGGTGGGAATCAGTAAAAGCTATGGAAGCAAATCAACAAGTTTCTTGGGAAAGATTTAAAAAGTTATTTCTGGAAAAGTATTACCCTAAGTACATGCAGAATCAGATGGAGCTTAAATTTCTTGAATTGAAGCAAGGGAATATGTCTGTACTGGAGTATGAGAAGAATTTCACAGAATTGTCAAGGTTTGTGACAAAGTATACCAGCAGTGAGGAGGAAAAAGTAAAGAGATTTCAACAAGGATTAGACCCTTGGATCAGAGATAGAGTGGCTATGTTTGAGCTTGATACTTATGCAGGCGTAGTACAGAAAGCTGCTCTGATTGAGAATAATGGGATGCAGTCAAGAAAGGAAAGGGATAACAAGAAGATAAAGGTTCCATTTTATGGAGAAAATTCTGAAGCCGGAAATTCACAAGATCGGAATGTAAAGAGGATTGGATTCCATAAGGGCGGAAATTTTCAAAAGAAGGGAAATTTGAGCAAAAGAGAAGAATCAAAGGGGAACAAACAGGCAAGCCAAGGACAAGTTGGAGAAAACATATTTCAGAGACCGGAATGCAAGTTGAAGGGTTTTTAGCACATAAACGCAACAGAAACATAAATTTAAATCTTAAAAAAAACCGAAACTCTCCGCAGGATCCATGCGAAAAATAATATCTAATTCGTAGTTCAATATGTTTACGTTAAGAAGCTTTACGTTAATGGAAAGATGGAGGTCTTTAATGGCGATCCAAAAACGATAAACGGAGATCCTTAGCAGCTGCTCCTCAAGTGTGAAGCACTCCACCGGTATCCACCAAGAAAACGATGTAATGAAGGAGGAGGAGATGGAGATAATTAGGGTTTTGTAAATCTTTTTGGTTGAGGCAAAAATAGGGTCTATAATAGTATATTTATAGGCAAAATTTTCAGTTGAAAATTTTCCCATAAAATATTATTATTATTAACCCTTTATTATTCTCACTAATAATTAAAACACCTTTTAATTATTAATCCTTTTTCTAAACACTTTAGAAATAATTCTCTCACTTGATTTAATTTCCAAAAATTAAATTCTTAATTAATAATATTAAGAACTTTTTCTTAATTAATTTATAATCAATTAAATCTCATTTAATCAATTATTAAATTTGCCAATTAATTATTTATTTCATAAATAAATAATTATCAGCCATTATTAATTAATTTCTCCACCATTAAATCATTCTTTTTTATGGCGTGACCCTGTAGGTTCAATATTAAGCCGGTAGTAGAAATAAATAATAATAAAAGTATTTTATCATTATTTATATAAATTTTCTAATTCATTAAATATGATTAATTAATTAATTATATTTATTCTACATCTTGAGGGATACTTCTCAGCATATCGCGACTATCCGGATAATACGAATTCACTGCTTAGAATACCAAGAACCTATTCAGTGAGTAGTTACCGTACAATTAATTCCTTCTACCCTGCAATATCACGATTAAATACAAGGCATGGAACTTGTGTCAAGATAATTTTATTAATCACTTGTTTTCCCATTCACTATGCTTAGTTCTATTTAATGTAAATTAGAAACTCCTTTATGAATTTCATTCACTCTGGCCAGAGATACCTGAACTAACATAAGTGTATCAGCATTGAACATTCTCTTCCTACACTGGAAGGGGTAGATCCTTTATTGATCATACACTATCTTCGTGTACAAATTCCTATACCTAGTAGAGCCCTTATAATTGTCCCTTGAGACTAAGAACTAAACCAAAGCATGTAATAATTTTATTATAACTTGATTGTCAAAAAATAAGTGTGTCTACCAATAGAAGCATAAAAAAATACCAGAAATTAAATCTTGTTTAAAAAGTAATAGTATAACAACCATCGGTTGTTGAATATCATGGTAAAATAATTCATTCGCCTCTTTAGCCAAATTACCCAAAAATTTACGTCAACTTTGGATATGCCATCACTAACATAGAAATTCAGGCATTTGGTTTCGCCATAAAACGTCCGTACAGTCCTAGAGTGGATCTCTCGGTAGACAACTCCAATTATATCTAAAATACAAAAAGTATATCAAAAATTTTAATGATTATAAATGTATTTCATTGTCTGTAAAAAACATGTGTATGAAAATATCAATTTACTTTCATTAAATGATATTGAGAATATCATTGGTGACATACCGGATGCGACAAGAGGAGAGTCGTCAAGACCATCATGAGAATCATTAATTTCAACATTATTAGTAAAGTTTTGCAAGCTCACAAAATCATACTTCTGTAATGGAACACTCCAATCATCACCAATGACATGTTTTACTATAGTTGACTGTGAAAAGTATATTTTCATCGGTGAGGAATTTTCACTTGCTGTTTTCAGAGCTCGAACGCATCGAAAGTGTACTATTTTGTATATATTCCCTTTGGCAAAGGTTTGGGAAAATACACTTAGTAACTCCAAAGGGATAAAAGCATGCAATCGTACATTCTGAGATAGTAAGATTGTCACAACTAAGACTAAAATATGTAAATAATCATCTTTTCAATCACTATATTTTCATAAATTTAGATCTTACATTTTTGTTAAGAAGAATTAAATTTAATCCTTATGTACTATTTTCCATATTGCCAAAGGTACACTAAACTCTAATCACACGTACTTTAACCTTCTAGTCACTTGTTGTATGATCAAGAAATGATAGACAACTGAAATTATCTCCTATACAGCAAACACATCAAAGATGATATGTAAGTCATCTCTGTATTTGATATCAATTGTGACATGTAATTGGTACTACTTACACATAGAATTAACATCGAAAAATTAAATTCAAACATGAATGTCATACTCACCCTCAGACATTGTTTGTAATAGTGTGATACTGACGGATTAAGTGTTCAATACATTATGATTTTATATATGTTGATTATGAGTAATGGAGGGAATATGAATGTGTATGAACACAAAGATAATAAACTGGAATAACTTTAATGTTTGATTTTTTGTTACAATTAGAAAGATTTCCAACAACTAACAATTAGTTATGTATTATATATCTTAATATTTACAAAAATAAATTTGAATAATGATGTTATATGAATACATAAATGATACTGTTGATCATGATGACCAATGAAAGTTCGTTAAAAATGGAAAAACGGATATATATAAATCTTCTTGATGAAACAGAAGACAACTATATAATACATATCTAATTGACATTATTCCATATATGGATAAGTTTAAAATGGCAACAACGAGATGTAAGGAATTACATATGCTTAGATAACTTCATACAGATAAAAGTTATTATTGACATCAACTTCAAAATGGAAACATCGTAATGGAAGGAATTACATCTGTTTAGGTAACTTCATACACATCAAAGTTGTTATTAGTAACAGATATGGACATGGATTATATCAGGTAAAATCAAACATTAATTTTATGGAAAAATAATCTTTATAGAGAAGGAAAACCCAAAGTTTTTTAAAGTTAAAATTAAATATCGTCAAGCTTTGGTAAATTATAGAATACTTCCTCATATACAACATTAGCCGTAATGTTTGAATAACATCCAGCATCATCTAATATCAGAATATGAAGTCCTTCGGGAGAAGTTACTCTTGAAACATCTACATAAAGTTGACCAAGCGAGAACACTGATCTCGGTAAATATAATCCAACAGTATCGAGGGACTGTCCTTAGCTTTTGTTAATGGTCATGGAAAAACAGAGTTGCAAGGGAAACTGAGTTCTTTTGAATTCAAATGGCCATTTGGTTCCAGTTAAAACCATGTCAATTCTTGGTATAAGGTGTTTTGATCCAACATTGGAACCACAAAGAATCTCACATTCTATAGAATTTTTTTTGCATTCCGTGACTATATTATTCGAGTACCGTTACATAAACCAAGAATCTAATTCAAATCCTGCATTAACATCACGGTACAACCAACCTTAATTTTTAACTCATGTTTTGGCAAACACGACATGTTAATTGAATTCAGGTATTGTACTGGAAAAATAGTATCAAAATCATTATCCTCCCCTCCATTGTCATCTATGGAATCTTGACTGAAATAGGTATGAGTTTTACATGGAATTTTCTCAATCACAAAGCCATTTATATCATCCACCAGACTGTTTGTAGGAGTAAGGATTACTCTGGATCTAAGATAATCGTAAGAAGACATGTTCAATAGAAAATCTGGATAGGTTATGTCAAATTAAGACTGAATTGGATTATCTGTTTCACGAATAATAAACTGCTCTGGAATTTCAAAATCTATCAAACCATCATCTCCAGGGTTCTCAGTAATGCTATGGACCTTGCCATCGCCAATGATAAGCTACCATTTAGCAAATTCAGCAATTATCTTGTTGCGCTCATGTGAATTTCCTGAATGAAGTCTCATGTTCTGACATAAGGTGAAGACTTTACAAAAATCCCACAGCTTTGATCGATTCAGTATTGATCCAACTGTCTTTCCTCGGGAAGCTTTTGGGATAACCAGTAGTGTTTGGCGATAATCTCCACCAAATACAACAGTTATTCCATCAAATGGCCTTGATGATCTACTGGGATCAATAGGAGCCATAGTATCTCTTAAACATTTATCAACACTCTCAATACCATGCCGATGCTGCATAGGTGCTTCGTCCTAAATGATTAAACTTGTGTTCTATAATAATTCAGCAAGATCAGTATCATGCTTTATTCCAGCTATAGAGCATTGGTCTAGAATGATAGGTATATGAAAGCGTGAGTGAGCCGTCCTACCACCATCTAGCAAAACTGTTGCATTCTTGATGAGGCTATTGGAAAAACAATTTTACGCTCCGAATGAAGGCGACAGAGAAGTGTCTGCCAGATAAATATTTTCCCACATCCGCCACTTTCATAGACAAAGAACTATTCGCCTTTATTGGAATTTACACTTTTGACAACAGCCTCATACACTTCCTTTTGCTCTTTATTCAACTTGATATAATTTTCATCATGTTTCCTTCTCATTTGCTCTGTATCGTAACCTGTTTCTTCAGCAATTAAACCATTGCCACTGTTGTAAAGAAAGACTTCTGGAGGATAGGGCATTGTCGGGAAATCTTTTAAGCTCTTTCCAATATCGTTCAAAAGTTTTTCAATTTCTGCAATAATAAATATAAAATAGTTTAACGTATTTATTCAAATCATATATTCAAAATAGATAATTATGGAAAAATATAGATGTTTTATCCTCTTGATAAGCAAAAAAAATGACTACAAAGTGGAACGATATGTAAGTATTAACAATGACAGCCAAATCTAAAGATAGTCATACCTGCAAGAGCAAAATTTTGAATGTCACAATCTGGGAGTTGTAAATTCCCATTACAACTTTCTTTACATTTTAGCAAGATGATATCGTTAGACATATATTTCCACTGAGCATTCCATAAAAACAGTGGATCAGAGATTGAGCAATATGCCAAAATGTTAACAAACATTTCACAGAGCTGTTTCGCAAGAGATGAGTGAGAATTCTCAACCATTGCTTTATGCCATTGACTGTCATTCTGAAGAAGCCCCATAACAGCACATGCTTCCTTGAAACTTTCAAAAACATGACCTTCAACCGTCCTTAGCTCGTCGAATGAAGTAGAGCCTTTTCTCCACATCAGTAACATGCAGAGATACAACAAATCACCGTCGATATCATGTACTTCTGTTAATCTGCCAAATACATCACCTCTTCGGCGAGGTCTCCATATACACTCTCGGGGTAACCACGTAAAATATGTAAGAAATTCAGCATACGTAAAATCTCGAGCGATTGGAAATTCTTTATTAGCTTCGAACCAAGCCTCAAGTTTTGTCCTTTTACTATCAACTTGTTGAACAACTTCGGATAGTGTTGTACCTGTTCTGAAACTGATGTACCCATTTCCTGGTAAATGAATAGGTAATCTATCAACAGATGGCCACCGAGAATGTACATCAAAACCAAATATTCTCCATGCTGCTTCAGAGGCACAAATATAACGACCACCAAGATATTGCTTTACTTCATTTAAATAGGATTGCTTCTTTGCTACACTACTATCAGGCGTTGATTTGTTTTTTTAGGACTATAGTAGCAGTATCATGACCTTTAAGACAATACTTGAATAGATACTTAAGGGACCGAGCATTGTTACATACCTCAAGATTTATATGGCATTGAAAAAGAACCAATAAGTCTCTATTAAATGGAACAACAAACCTATTGTCCAAAAAAACACCTTTCTTTTTTATACTTCTACCAGTGTTGCGTCTGCGATAAATGGGAAAACCACAATCATCACTATACGTGTTACCATTGAACCTGCAACGAATGTACCCATACAACAAGTTAAAAATGAGCCAATTCTGTATATAATTACATGGTAATGTATCTGATATAGTATTATGTGTACGGTTTAAATTGATTCATTCAAACCATGTAAATATAAAAAATTAAAGTTTATAACATTGTATGATACCTCTTAGGAAAGTGTCTCATACATCTTCCTTTAACCATGCATGGTGAGTAGGTATTGTCAACTCCACAGGGCCCATGAATCATGTAATTGCTGACATCGGCATAACTAACAGGATTTGTATCTTTTTCAGGTATTTCACCACTGACCAGAGCATCTATTTGAGCAACTGTTTTGGGCCTAGCATCCGGGTGTAGCCAAATCGACATATGCATGTGTGGAAGACCCCATTTTAAAAATTCTATTACATGCATAACCGTATAATGCGTCAGAGTTAAATTTTCAGAGTAAAGAGTTTCTAAACTGTCATAAGAGGAAAGGTTCATAAAAAAAATACCTCATATGCATTTTCCAAAGTAGTTTTTATTCTTTATCAAATTCATGAGCTGATCCAACTTGAGTTTAAAAACTCTGGACACTATGTCAGGTGCATTGCACACATCAACACCCGGTAAAGATTTCATCATCTCGGTTATTTTAGGCCACTTTGTATTACATGTCATTGTCAGGAAAAGAGAAGGGTGTCCAATAGGCCTACATCACGCAAGTGCATCCTTAAAATGTTGTGACATATAGCTTTGTGAACCTATGAAGGATGCAGGTAATACAACAGCTTTTCCAACATAATTGGGATCGCGATCACCTTTACGCAAAGCATAGTCAACCCTAAAAGATAAAAAATTGATTTAGATAATGTAGTATATGAATATTCTGAATAAATTTATGAAGCTAGTAAACATATCCTGGAAAAAATTAAACATATAAGAGATTATAGTATACCTTTAGAAAGGCGGATCATCAACTTATAGCAATAATATTTTTTTATGGAAACATATTCTCGATGCTTCTTTTCGAAATCGTTATCATCGGAATTTATATCGGCTGATTTCGACATTTTTGTTTTATTCAAACGAATCTTTGTATGAATACCTTCATCTGCATGGGGGAACAAAAGTGGATACTGGAGCTGCATAAAAAAATATCAGTTTCCCAAACCCTCTGAAGTGTTTTTGTACGCGTCTCCACAATTGTATCCCGAAAACCTAATGAATCTCCATTAGTACTTACTATAAGACCTCCAACCTCATTTGTTGGTCCAATTATATTAGGACGACCACTCGCTGATTGAGAAGATAAGAGAACCAATCTAAACTCATCATGTTCATTGTCTTTGAAGCGCTCACGTGCAGTATGAAATTGCCTAACCAGTTCATTATGCCGATTTAACGTGTCCATCAAAGCTTCAACAATGCTCTCGTCAATTTCATCTCTGCATCGACCTATTAGATTCATCCTATTTTCCAGTTCATTTTCAGTATCATATATGTATACTTGACAAAATTTGGGAGACTCACCATCTGCCGAAAGCATACTACCAAGAAAATGAAGATTTTGACCTTTGACCTTAAAGCAATAGGGTGCTCCTTCATTGTTAATTTTGTGATCTATTTTACCACCACTGGAACATATCACAAATAATGAATTGTAAAGATGATGGTTTAACTTGAAGTGGATTGTCATGTCATTTCCATATAGTAATGATCTTAGAGGCTCAGGAGGTTGTTTCTCAGGTGAGAGCTGAACCTGTCCATTCTTGCACCATAAAGAGAAGGTAGGAGAACTGTTTTTGTTGGATTTATTGTTCCTTTCCATGTTCCACATACGGGAACCACACTTAACACATGTTGAGGTTGGCAAACCAATATTAACATAACCATCCCAAAGATCAATCCCAGGAAAATCCACGGGTTCAGCTTCTGCAGTATTACAAAAATAAAAAAGTACATTAATTAAATTTATTTAATTACGTGCAACAAACCTGCATAATTTTGAACAAACTAATGATAAAAATACCTTCGTCAAAAAGTTGTTCTTCCACATGTGTTCCATCATATGCTTCATCAAAATTATTAATCAGGTGGGCAGCCACGGGAGAAGGTAATCGACTGTTGCTCATATCGGAGTTCTGCCTAATTGAAATATCTACAATTAAATTGGAAAATAAGAATATTGATAATGATGGTCAATCCTGGAAATAAGATGAATCTGACAAAATTCAACTTCTCATACTTTGTGAAGCAGGATCAATATTCTCCTTTGTTTTTTCTTTGTTACATAGTATTGTAGATATGATAGGGCCTCTGTAACATCTCTTCGATTCTATCAAAAAGCAACAATCTTATAGAAATGTATTCAAAAATATAATATTAGTAATAATTCCTTATCTCATATATCGTGTTTAAAAATGGAAGAACACTATTACCTGATATGCCAGATTCAGCATGAGCCTTTGACGTTTGTTTTTTTGGAATATATGATTTGACACTTGAAGGCGTAGTGGTACATAAAAAAATCACTTCATTATGCAAATATGTAGAGCATAATAATGGACTGCTACTGATCACATAATAAGAACTGAAAACTTACGATTAAATATACATGATTTGTTTGGGTTGTTATTGGAAAGCGATGTGTGATTCATTATCGCTTGACTAAAGCCTAAGCCAAGAAAATCAATTAAAAAATATAATAAATTATAAAACCAAACCCATAAATCATGATCTGTAACTTTATTTTTATGCAGCCACATAAGGTGTTATGCAAACATGGTTAAATAACGTATCTTAAATCGGTGGGCAAAAAGTATGAATAAAGTTTCAAACTAACATATATGTGCTGGCATTGTGAAATCTCGATGACATAATTGGTGTATTATTGCTTGACGCGGGATATGCTGAGATATTTTTGGTAGGAGTTAATCCTACAAACATCAGTTCGTAAACCATAACAGCAACTTAAGTATAATATATATAAATATGTTATCTGGATTGAGAAAGGATTAACAACTGAACACTCACGATTAGTTATACAGGATAGTATTGGGCTATTATTGCAATGCGGACTATAATTCAATTGAGATTTACCACATCCTGATAAAAAGAAACAAAGTAGAAATAAATAATATTTTGATAACAAAATTGTAGAACTTGATTTGACAACATGATAAGTCAATGTAAAATACTAAATGTTAACTACATGTTGTCTACATAACATACAGTTATTGGCAATGTGAGATCTCGATGACATTATAGTAGAGGTTTTGCTAGATGTAGAATGTCTTTTTATATCACTTTGTTGAGAACCTGATAATTGAAGAATGATATAAGATCAAAGATTAGTTGCATCAATAAATTATGAAATATATATGATAACATAATGTCATCAAGAAACATACCCGTCTATTTGAAGCAAAATTCTCTTTATATGTACCTGCTGATTGAACTGCATAATAATAAATGGATATGGAAAATCCAACAAAGAATGATGAACTGCTACATAATATGTTAAGGTATGCTGCAAATACAGAATACCTGGATTTTCCAGACCCGTACGATTCATGTTGAGCAATCTATTACGTAGAAACCTGTCCAAAGCTGACTCACGACCTAGACAAACTGGGCTCACAAATTTAATTTATACATTATTAAACATAATCATTCTAAGCTATATTACAGATCTTGAAAAAAAGATACATACTATAGTCACCAGACATGACAGATGCTTCAGTAGCCGTCACAGGCTCATAGATATTTTGTCGGCTATCTGATCTATTCTCATCCAGAGGTTGGAGAATTGGATCGCATATCTGTCCAGGACCTCGTCGCTTAATACCTAAAACGAATACTAAATGTGACAACGATGACTACAAACTATCAATAACAACGTTTAAAGAAAACAAAGAGATAGTATGATTATGCAGACTCATACCAGGACCGTTGTCATCAAAGGTAGTAGAATGTTTGCTCCCATTCATAGATTTTTTGGTATGTAATTAGTCCTCTCAATACAAACATTTAAGAAAACAGAGAAGAAAAGCCATGATAATGCAGATTCATACCAGGTCCGAGGTCATGGAAGATAGTAGATCATTTGCTCCCGTTCAGAGCTTAAATGTTATGCGATGAGCCCATCGATAATCATTACTGCAAAACAAAAAAAATAGGTTTGGTTAAACATTATCGGACATAAGATTGCACAATAGATAACAAAAAACATGTAATACAAAATCGATAGGAGATGATGATGTATACAATTATCCATATTCATGTATATGGCCTGTAAAAAATAAAGAAGAAGAACATTATGATTGTCAAGAAAGTAGTAATGATTTTTGAATTTGAATTACTGAAGACATGATTTGTGGATCTGTAATTGATTGGGTATAAAAATAAATAAGTTTTAATAATATGTTTGATCTTTTTAAAATTCAAAAGTAATTTTTTAATATTTATAAATACCATTTAAGATATGGATACTCCATGGATCTTTGCATTTTTGTATAGGAATTAATTGATTTAGGAATATGGGTCGACCCATTGGTCAAATTTTGAAAATATGGGTCAAAATAATTACAAATGTGCCATTTTTAGTACAAATTTTGAGGAGTATTCACTAGTGTTCATTAAGATATAATAGATTAAATACAAGTAAATGTACAATATAATCAGCATTCTAAAAATTCTCGATTAATCTTTAAAAAATATTTTTTTCAATTTGTTTTTCCAATTCCGATTAAGTTTTATGAACTAATTTTGATTATAAAAGACTAATATAATAAATATTATTAAAAATATCTATTTGTTTCTAATTAATTCCCGATTTAATTTACTTATTAATCTCAAATAATACAAGGGAACTAATATTTTAGTTATATATATCTATACAAACAACAAACAAAAGACAAGAATGTAATTGATCTTTCAACATGAATATGTAAAGGAATTTACATCTTTATATAAATTTTATTTTGTAAAGTAACAGTAGTAACATGCAAATGTTATGGTTTACGATACATGTGCACATGGCTGACAAAGTCAAAGGACATGTTTGCCCTGCTTTGTTTCTTAATTTACAAACCTCACTAACGCCGTTAACAACAACCTGACCGAAGTTTGCCTCTCGGAAGAATTTTGAAAGTTCAGCATGCATTTTATTAGATATTAAACTTCAGGTACACTAAGTGTATCGAACCAACTACGGATACACAATGTGCAAATTACTCAAAAAATAATAATATTTCTATTTCCATGTGTTAGTTTTTGAAGTTTTTTCGAGACCCAATCAAATTTTAAATTATCAATGAAAGTTTTATTCGTAAGTAAATACCATTTTTCTACTATAGGAAAGAGAATAAAATTTAGGGGGAGAATGGCTAGAATACCGGATTCAATACGCATGAGAAGTTGGGGTAATATGTCTTGTATATTTGTGGCTTGGATTATCAGTTACGCAACTACAATTAGGATATTGTATAGTAAATTTATTTTAAAAAAAAAGTCATACGCAAGTGTAACTTGGGCATTATTCAAATAATATATATTTTTGATAATAAACAAAGGGAGGCCACAATAGAATGTGTTGGAAAATAGATAGGAAATAGAATGTATTAGTAAGCCCAGTGATATACCCAAAATGAAATAGATTAGAAAAGCCCGTTAGGGGCTTCCCTATGAATATTTCATGTCCTGTTACCTAAAAAAGGGTTGGATAATTTGATATTAAATAAAGAGAGTAAAGAATCTCACTAGGAGTTCATACACATTTATGTTACATATTTAATATATATAATAATCATTATCCGTGGAAAGAGTAAATTGGAACCAACGAGATTAATGTAAACTCATCATTTTGCGCTAGAAGGAGCTCTCTAATTTATCTTTTATCTTACAAAAATTTTCAGAAAATGGAAGAATAAGCTATGAACCATACCGGGGGGACAAAAGAGACAGTGACGACCCTAAAAGAGGGAGAAGAACATGGACATTCAACTCTCCGTCCTCGTCGGTTATTCCCTCAAACAGATCCAACTCTTAAGAGCCGACAGAAGAGGCCAACTAATTCCTGAAACAATCAGTGATTATCGCCAAAGAAAACAAGATACGAGACAGATAATTACTATAGCCTCGGAAAAGAGGGTCCTATCGAGCGACATAAGGCTACACTTATACAAAATTCAATGTCTAAAAGCTCAGCAAGAAGATGAGCTTGGTGAGAGTGTGACAAGTGACGAGCAGTTGACGTTGCTCGACAAAGAATCCAAAAGGCTGCAAAATTGCTTGGATAAATACAGAGAAATCCGTCGACTTTAACTCAAACTCGAACAAACGTCGACACCGTTATTTTTAATGACGACGTCACTAAAGACGTTTATGAGGACGACAACCTGTACGATGAGGACTATAACTATGAGGTTAAGGCATCGACTGAGTCTACCTACTCGCATCAATGTTGGCATTGAAACATGGGCACAACCTCTAATGAAAACTCACAGCAAACAGAAAAGACACAGTTAGTAGATCCTAATGTCATATTGCGTCTGCAAGAAGAATGGCACTCCTTCATGAAAACATCATCAATCAATCCAAATTTGGATTAACAGGCGAGAGCCCACTTTCTCGAACTATTAAAAATGCCATTATAGATCGAATGTTAAAAACTCCAGCTTTTGACCACTTCGATGGTTCCAAAGACCCTTCTGCATTCTTGACACCTTCAATGGACGCATGGCTTTTGGTAATCACTCAGAGATTAGCAAGATAACGACACGTGGTCACATAATTCACATAGCACGTAGACACATAAAGTGTGTATCACATAATTCATATAACACATGATTCAATTTGTCAAATATTCGACTCAATATGTTTAAAATTGAAATCAAGTCAAAATACGACTTTTTGGATAAATACGCGACTCAAAACTGTTTACAAAATAAACAACTTTTCGAAACAAAGCATTTATGTCTCAAAAGTATTTTTAATAGAAGCAAAATATTTTTCTGAGTCTAGAATCATTTCTTTTATATTAAACGGACGAACGGTCTAATTATTATGAATAAAATACAAATAATTCAATTAGTAATAATATTAATCTAATATTCAATTCCTTTATATAATTTTAAAAGCTTAAAATAATTTTCAGAATATTAATTGACTTAATTATAAATAATTACATTTTATTTAACTATTTATAGATAAAATTAATTGATTAAATGAATAATCAGTTAATTAAATCCATAAATAATCAATTAAAATCAATTATAAATAATTAAATCAAATTTGGATTTTTGAAAATAATAAAAGAAAATAATTACATCTTTCATTGTACTGTTAATAATGTTGCAGGCCCATTGACTAAGACTTTGTCGCAGCAGAAGCACGACGATCGTACTAGTTCTATGGGTATTAGATGCATGGATTATTAATGATGATGTCCAATCGATTAATCTTTTTATAATTTATTATGTCTTAATTTACTGTGATATAAATATTAGATTTATAAATGTCCTTGAAATATGATATGAATTATATATCTCTAAGTACGTGACTTAGAAATGAGATTATGAAAATATTATCGATAATCCTAAATATTTCTAGTCGGGTATTATTATTAAGGGACAATTAAAATGTATTAAGACTAGTGTGTTTGTTGACTGATGATCACATCTCATTGATCATTGGTATAGTGATACTAAAGTCGAAAACACAGGAAAATATAAATATACATGGTGTTGGATAGAATCAATGTGAGATTCTACATGTTTGTTGTATCATAAGTAATTCTCACAGTGATAATGATGTAATTGTCCTTAGACTTGAAATCATTATATTTTTATATCATGATTAATATACTTTGATTACATTAAAAGTTGCCTTTGACCGGGTAATGGTAAAAGTGGATTTTGGGTATATTATGAATCATATGAGAAATATGAATGATCTAGAAAGAATTTAACTCTCCTATTTTGGAGTGATATTATTGGCCTCTTATGTGAGTTAGACTATGAAATGTGTGGCGCCGCGCTCAAATGTTGATTTAAAATGATAGTCTACTCATTGATCAAGGAAACCTATATTAAACCGCGAAGAGGATGACACATAACATGCCTTGAGTGTAATCTATAATATTTGGTTAAAGGGATTATATTGTATTGTACATTATTCATGAACGGTTTAATCGATCACCTATTTAATTATTATTACTTGGGTATCAATGATGTATAACTAGATGTCGCTCATTGTTTATAATTTAAATATGAGATATTTAAATTATTGTCAACATAATAATAACCTATAGGGTCGCACAAAGAAAGCTTGGAGGAATATTTAATTTAAATTCAGATTTAAATTAAATAGGAATTTTGAATTATCTATTATTAATTAAGTTAGACTTAATTAATAGGATAAATGAATTTCGAATTTGTGTATTATTAAATCCAAAATTTAGTTGTTATTTGATAATCGAGTTAGACTTAATTATTAAATAAATAGAATTTTAGATTTTAATAAATATTAACTTGGATTAGGGTTAGGACTGTTTTTGGTCTTTCTATATAAACATCTTTAAGGCTAAAATTAGGGTTACTTTTTTATTAGATAAAAACATAAAATCCTAGCAGCTAAAGGTGTGTGTGAGAGAGAAGAAAACATGTCTGTTCTTGGTGCTAGTCACGCCTCCCTCGTAACGGCTTTCGTGTGGATACCTCTGCGGCGTAGATCGTGAAGGCGGGATACGTGGTTTTCGGTCGAAGCTAGGATCTCCATTAGACAACCTTAGTCGTAAAGCTTCATAAGGTAAACATCTCATTCACGAATTAAATATTATTTTCGCATGGATCCTTGGTGGCTTTCGGATTTTTATGTTTATTATAATTTTTTACATTATTTCCGCTATATTTTAATGTCCCGAAACCCATCAGCATCAACAAAGGGGGAGAAATGATAAAAATGGGAGAAGTCACTAGAAGGGAAAAGATCAATAACAAAGGGGGATAAAAGATCCAAATCTTTCCTAAACTTGGAGAATATGAACTAGTTAAAGTGAAAACTTGTAAACACATTGAGTTGTTAATAAATCTATGCCTAACAACTCATATGAAGTTGGCTCCAGAGCTAGAGTTACATTTAAAAGTTGAGATGCAGACTCAAGGGAAAGAGGACAAAAATAGCTGCAAGGAAGAAAGAAATTTCAATTGTCACTTCTACTTTATTCATTTTTTAATAAATCAACTGGAATAACTCCTAGATTTAATGAGGATCCATTTTTTTCCAAAGAAGAGCCTATCAATCCTAAGAAACTTGTGTTGCCGTCTTTTCTAAAAGGATTTGAAGGATGTCAAGAATGAGAAAGGTTTAAATAAACCAGTCTGCAAAGATAAAATCTTTTAATTAATGAAAAATATTGAAGACAATGACTCATTCATGTATCCAACTGACATAGATGAGTACTCTCATATCAATCTTCATCTTGACAAGATCCATGAAGTTGGAAGATTGCATTCCACCTCTAAACTGTCTGAAAGGCTAATATTTGATCACAAGGAAGTAATCAACAACATATGACTTCTACATTACATCTTGAAAGAATGATACAAACTCTTGACAAAAAGGCATATCTAGGCTTAAAAATAGTTAGAGGTTTCACTTGCACTTCCAAAATCCTAGTACTTCTAAGAATCAATGAAGATCCAATATTTCTCTTGAAGAAGCTGGATGTTAAGGTGAAGAGTGAAGGGATCTTTCCGGTAATTCTTAAAAAGATAGATTGATTATCAATAGGAAAGGAAATCTGAAAGAAACTAATCTCTCATCTGCTCAGCCTAAAAGATTTACTTTTAGAGTAACATCTTTCCTCAAACTATTTCTTTCTTCACTTCATTTATTAGCAGCTTAACATAATATAATTATGCACTCTTAAAGTTCAAAAGTCAGAATGTGTTCTGTTATCATCAAGGCTTTAATTTATGGTTGTTATTCTATCAGTCATAAATTGGGGAGATTGTTAGGAATCAAACCTGAATTTTGATGATAAGAAAATCACATGACATAATTATGTTAAGTCAAATTGTAGCCTTTAACGGTTAGCCATTGAAGGAGTAGTCCATCAACTGATGAGGTTTTTGTAATATTTTAAAGTGAGATTCTTATTATAGATAGTAATATTGTTATTCATTCAGAAGTCATGTTGACTCAATGGATAATATAGAATAAAATGGCTAATTGTAAATACTTGATGTCATGTAATTCTGATTAAGTTAAGTGAACTATCAACTGCTAAGTGAAGCTACAACATGAACGACTAATTACATCAACCCACTAACGGCTAATCCAATTATTGTCAAAGACTAAGGAAACTCAAATAGCTGGTGATAGTGGCCTGACATTGGTCAAGTATTGAGTCTGACACAATATATTGAATGATGGGAATCTCTGTAAAGAAAATAAAACCCAAGACAAACTTTGCATGTGATCTTTGATTCTGAAGAAGAAGAAACATCTAGATAAAATATAGGCTCGTTTATCAAGCCTCACGGGAAGGAACGCAGAAGCAATCTTGCTGGACCTAGAAGACCGTGTTATGTATTGTCTAGAAAGCATTATAACTTGGTGGTATATAAACCAAGTTGTAGGAGATGTATCACTTAAGAAGTAGATTTACAATTTTAAGAGCGAAATAGAGATATCCCTTCTTGAGTGAAACACTGTAAATTGTTGGTGTGAGATTACTTTGTAATCGTAGTAGATTATTTCTTCAATATAAACCTCAGGTGGCTAATAAAAATAAACCACTTTAAAATTTTGAATATCTGTGTTCAGTTTTTATTCCCCAAATATAAATTACTATGAAAATTTTATTTTAGATTCAACCCCCCTTCTACAAATTAACCTAAATTGATTATTAGTGAATACCAAGTTAGTTATTAGTATTTAAAAATACTATTAAATACTCCCTCCGTCCCAATTTATCTGTCATGTTTAACTTTTTGCGGTCAAATTGACTCAACTTTGACTAAAACTTTCACATAGTGGATTATCGAAAAAATTTATAAAAATTATATCATTAGAAAGTATGTTTAATGTACTTTAATATGTATTTTTCAGTTTTTCAAAATAATGAAAAAATAAGATTTTATTTATGGTCAAAGTTGAGTCAATTTGACCATCAAATTTGACCATCAAAAGTCAAACAAGACAGATAAATTGGGACGGAGGGATTAGGACTGAATAGGTCTTAAAATTAATTCAGGGCAATTAAGTAATTTCAGCAAGTACCGTACGACTGATCGACTATCATATTTTTAAAGTTTCCTTTATTATAATATAGTATCGATAAATAATATACTATAAATAGATAGTATAGATAAATCAGGTATAAATTTTGACATCGTCGTGTTTTGCTGAATATTCAAGTCTTTTTAGGGGTGTAAACGAACTGAACTGTTCGCTAAACTCATCCGGTTCGTCCGAGTTCAATAAACTCGTCCGATAAGCTTATCGAACTCGAGTTCTAACAACATTTCTTATCCGATAAGGTGTTCGACTTGAGTTCGGTTCGTATTCAGTTCGAGTTCATTCGTTAGTTAAGCTCGAGTTATATTCAAAAAAATTAGTATATTTATAATATTTTATGTATAAATAATATATTAATTATATTTTATAATTATTTCAAATAAATATTTTATTGGTGAGAAATTATTTAATTAATAGTTATATACAATTTTTACTTCAAATAAAATTCATTATTTAAAAAAAATACATATAATGTTCATGAACAATTCATTTTCATTCGTGTTCGGTTCGGCCCGATATGTTCGCGAACAATTCGTATTTGTTTCAAATATTATCGAGTTCGAATTAGGACAAAAAATTTTGTCAGATAAGATTATCGAACAATATTTGGTTCTTTAAGATTTTGCGAATTCATTAAATGTTCGTCCAAGTTCAGTTCAGTTTGTTTATAGCTCTAAGTCTTGTAGGTCTCAACAAGCACCGTGCGAGTTTTTCATTTTTTAGAGTTAAATGCAGGTTATGTACATGAAGTATCCACATGGTGCAAGTTGTGTACCCAGACTTTTAAAATAGCAAAATGTGTACCCGAAATTGCTAAAATCATGCAAAATGTGGACGTTCGTCAAATTAAGGTTAAAACCTTTAGTTGAGGAGTTTTCTTGTCAATTCATAATTGTTATATTATTAATATGAATTAGCCTATAACTTGCACATATTAATACACTTTCCATTTATATTTTGATTCATTTATTTGAACATGATAACATAATATTTTTTTCTTCGAGAATATATATTATTAATACTTTAAATTTTATTATTATAGTTAAAATAATTGTTACCTAATAATTCTCAATTTTTATATTTTTTTAAATCATAATGGAATATGTCGATAAACAATCAATTTAACATTAATAATCATATACATGTTAAATTTTTTATTTTTTGGATATTAAATAAATAATTTTCTTGATTTCATTTTAAGATGTTAGTTATAAATAATTGTTTCGTTAATATTTCTTAAAGCAACAAATCCAACAATATACTAATTCAAGTCTCAAATATTATATAAAAAATTATGGCATAATAACTTAGGACATATTTAAGTGATTTTAATTTCAACAATGTGCATTATCCTCACCATATATTTAATATTTTATTATTATTAGATTTTCTTTCTTCATTAAGGGACAATATGAAGTAAAAAGAGAAATAAAGTGTGTATAACAATTTATTATAAAATACTATAAGATAGTGTAAGGAAGGAGATGACTTAAAAATTAAGTTTTGTAAAATAATCAATTTATTATCTCATTATTTTTAATAATATTTCCATTACTAAAATATAAAAGAATTTTTTTTTTGTATAGAACTCAATTTGTACTAAATCAATTTTAATACTTTATTTTAGAATAAAAATTATTAACTTGAAAGAGTTAAAAAATCAAATTATATCGAATTTTAATTTGGAGAAGGAAAACCAGTTTTTATTCATCGGGCTTATGTTACATGAGGGAGATACAAAGTGTTTTTGGCAAATTGCAGAATAGGCACTGACATTTTCCCTATATTACGAAGGAACTTGACATCCCTAGGGGTGTAATCGAGCCGAGTCGAATACTGCCACACTCGGCTCGAACTCGATTAAAATAGTTTGGATTTGAGCTCGAGCACGAGCTCGACTGAGCCTTTAATTTCAAGTTCGAAACTCGGCTCGTAAAAGGTTCGGTAGGCTCGAGTTCGGCTCCAAAGCTCGAATAATTCACTAAATATTAACAAAAATTCAAAATATGGCCCGCAAGGGTTGGCTCAGCTGGTTAAAGAGGGGATAACTATCCTCTTGGTCACAGGTTCGAATCCCACGAGAGGAGAATTTATGATTATACCTCCTGAGTCAGAGCATGTCGCTTAAATGCGGTTTACCTTGATTCACGTGGTTTGCAGGCTATTGCGTGAGTCCGTAGGGTTTACCCAGTGCGCACCCGAAGGGTAGCGGCTGCGGGTTACCTACGATAAAAAAAATAAATTCAAAATATGATCGGTTCGACTCGATAAAAAATAAGTAATATATAAAAATATTATATATTTATGTAAAAATATATTTATAATAAAAAAATTAAAAATAATAGAAGCTCGATAAGGCTCGCGAACCTTACGAGACGAATAATTTGAAATTCGAGCTGGTTTGGTTAAAAATTCGAAAATCTCGGACTCGATTATTTTCGAGCCGAATTCGAATTTTTTACGAGTCGAACTCAATTAGCTCACGAACAATTTAACTCGTTTATACCTCTACACAACCCTAACTTCCAATTAGAAGGATATATACATTTTGCACGATTTGATAATTTCAAATACACATTTTACTATTATGAAACTTAAGTACTCAACTTGCACTATTTAAATACCCTAGGGTCAACGGGACAGGGCCGACTTTATTTTTACCCGCCCGGTGATAGACAGCCCCAAAAGCCCAAAGGTCACATAGAAGCCCATATATATGTATATAGTACAATATAAAACAATAGTTTTGTTTGTTTTGGAGGTCTCTTTTTCTATCTTCAGCTCCGATAAGCTGTTGAAGGCTTTCCAAAAATTACCCCAAAAAGTCTGAAAAAAGGGGGGTGATTTTCTAATCATGATTTCTCTTTTAGCTTCAAACCCTGTTCTTCCCTCACCTTTTCTTGGCTACAAACTGTAAGTATATATCTTTCTTTCTTTTTATTCATATGTATATTTATTCAATTGCCATTTCATATCTGAATTGTGGTATGTGTACTACCTCTCATACTTAATTTTACACATTAAAGTATTGGGTTTTGTTTAATTGTTGTTAAATTAAGGTTTTTTCATGTTTTCTTGAAAAAAAATGACATCTTTATGATTAATTAAGGATTTTTTTTGATGTTTTCTTGAAAAAAATGACATCTTTGTGATTAACTGAGGTTTTTAAATTGTAGCTCAAGTGGGAATTTTAAGAGGTTAGCGCCTAACAGAGTATGTTTGGCTCCGAGAAATTTCAAGGCCAAATGTACAATGGATACATCTTATGGAGGAGGTATGATTGTTATGTTTACAAAGGGTACTTTTAGTTTGATTTTCAGTTGCTTTTTTGTAGTTTAGAGGACTTAATCGAGATTAAACAACTGGTATTTCAATTGGAAGTATGGTTTAGGATAGTATCGTGTACCCAGACCATACCCCTATTTCAATCGGAAATATGGTTTAGGATACTATCTTGTACACAGACCATACCACTACTTTCATAAGTAGAAACTGGTTCCTTAGAGACATATGTTATTATGTTTTATGTTGTAATATTGGTATGTATTCAACTCGTGAAATAAGTGCTGGCACACTATTCGAATAGGTAAAGGGACTGGTTCAGTGACTTATAGAGTTTATGCTGCCTTGAGCTATAGCTGTAACTCTATTTTATAGGATCATATCCCGGTTTTCTAACATATGTTTAAAGAACATTCATGATATTTTAGAATCTGCTTCGTATTAGATGTTGAACTCTTTATACACTCAAGTGTTGGAATAAAGAATACTTGTTGCATTAACTGATATTTGATCATTTTATAGGATTATATCCTGGTTTTTTAAGATATCATTAGATAAAGTTGGTAATTTTGCAGAGTCAGGTTCATTTTAGATGTTGAACTTGTTATAAACTAAGTGTAGGAACAAAAGA
Organism: Apium graveolens; assembly: GCF_009905375.1. Classification (NCBI taxonomy): domain Eukaryota; kingdom Viridiplantae; phylum Streptophyta; class Magnoliopsida; order Apiales; family Apiaceae; genus Apium; species Apium graveolens. The sequence goes on from NW_027418326.1 coordinate 59,697, forward strand.
ATACTTTTTCTATAAAGGATATTAGATTATTGATATTTTAGCCATGAATCTATTATAATACTGATTCCTTTTGCACTTTGGAACTATACTGATATGTATTAGTGTTTGGCTTATATAATATTACTGCAGGTAATGTATCAAAGTTTCCCAGATCTAGTGTTTGGGATCCATATAAGCGTCTTGGCATAAGTACTGATGCTTCGGAGGAAGAAGTATGGAGTGCTCGAAATTTTTTGCTGGATCAATATGCTGGCCATGAGAGAAATGTCGAATCAATAGAAGCTGCTTTTGAAAAAATTTTGATGACCAGTTTCTTGAAAAGAAAAAAGACAAAGATCAACCTAAAAAGCAGGCTTAAAAAGAAAGTAGAAGAGTCCCCACCGTGGGTAAAAAACTTGATCAGTTTTGTAGAACTTCCTCCAAATGTGATAATCATTAGAAGGTTGTTCCTATTTGCATTTATGGCATGCTGGAGTGTGAACAGCCCCGCCGAAGGTGGACCAGCTTTCCAGGTTTGTTCGATTTCTTCTAGTTCTATGTACTTTAGTTTTTCTAAAAGTTAGCTAAACATAGATGTCATCTATTTCTCAAATGGAGTGTCCATGTGGTGAAATGCTAAATATGGTTCTTTCAAAAAGCATTTAAAACAACTCTGAACTAAGTATTTCATGCAATGCATTCGAAGCCACTTTCTTAAGTGTCACCGCTGATTTTCTTTTTTCTTTTTACCTTCCATTACTCAGTTGGTTGTTAATTAGGGTCAATCTGTCAGCTAAGTCTGAAAAAGGATTTTCTTGTTTGACCTACAGAGTTCAGTTTTAGATATAAGTATGTGAAATGAAGAATAATAATTTCATTTTTACCAATTATGTTACATAGTACGTATTGGTTTCTAATGCTTCACTTGCATGGACTTTTAAAATCCCATAAAACAAGTTTTTGGTGTTACAATTGTGTGATTTTGTAAGTACCCTCGTTTGTGGATGATGGGCTGGAGTTTATAAGAGAGATTTCTTGAAAGATGGAGATACTGATGGTAACATGGAAAAGTTCGAAATAAAAGTCCAGCACAACTAACATCTTAACCTTGTATTAAGCTGTATGTCATGTCTGGTCTTGTTCTCACAAAAGTGATAGATCGATGGATTACCATTCATTTGGCTTAAGTGAGTTGTAGTTCGTCATCCTAAAAGCGGTCTTCGAAGTGCAGCTGATTGCAAGGCCCTCGTGATAGTTTTATTTGTCTGATTGGTATATTATTGCCTCTATTCTTTTCCTATCTGTCTGATTGGTATATTATTTGTCTCTACTCTTTTCCGACGTCCTCATTTAGTTTCTTCTTTTGGACATCATTCTTTCTCTTTTATTCTTTTATGCTAAGTTCTTGGACTCTTCAATTTTGCCCTCATACCCGTGTCCATCGGACATGACATGGGCGTGGGTATGGGATCTGAGTCGGATCCTTCATATGGAAGCCGGACACATTAACGATTAACCTTAAGAAATTTTGTTCAAAATGATTTACAAGGCCTCACAACAACTTAATCCTCTTAATTCTTGGGAGGGATGTCTACAGATTACTATTTTCATGTTATCCTTTTGATTTATGTTATAAATATGACATAAAGATTATATATATGTTTATTTTATGTGCTAGAAGACATGAATTTACAAATGTAATGTATAAAAAGTAGGTATAATTTCGCTTATGTGAAGGTTATATGCCGAATCCCTGCACCCGTGTCCAATTTTGGATCTATTTTTACGAGCCCTAAATTTTAAAAAACTAAGAGTTTGATACTTGGATCCGCACCCGTAACCGACTCCGGGTAACTTAGCTTTCTTGTGGCTATATGAAGTTTCTTTTTATTGTATTCGCTTCTGTGCATATATTATCTTATACTGGTTCTCTGTATCTTTCGCTATAAATCTTGAACGCATTGCTTTGTGATTCAGGTGGGGCATATTGTCCTCATCTGACATATATGCTTAGGCCGAAAAGTGACACATTCATTTGTTGATTTGGACCAGTACATGGGCATATAATTTCTGCATTTAGCATAATGCATCTAGAAAGCTACACATACATACATATTAATCCTGGACACCTGTATTAGTGAAGTGAATGGCTTGCCACTATAAATCAATGGGGAACACTTTACCTCTTTTACCTTTTAGGCTTGTCGCATAAAAAAATTGGTTATTTTGATTCAAATTATTATATATGTTATTAATTCTTACCATAATTTATTTCTTCATGGTACCAGGATATTTTAGTTTGTTCATACTACCAGGATCTGCCAAACTGGCATTTACTATATTATACGTAATTGTATATCTTTCATGTTTATCGTCCCCAGGCGTGTTGGGAACAATATTAGTTTTGGTCGGGGTGGAATCAGAGCAACAGCTCCTTAACTACACATTAATTAATTTCTGTATGTCAGAGTCCATTTTCTGTTGCAACTTGCCTACGCGTACTTAGTGCGCATTTTTAAACAACTGACATAGGAAGGAGGCTTGTTTAAATTGCAACAATTGGTTGAAAGACATGAACATGCATAATTCACTGTACTGGACAAGAAACATCCCATTCTCTTCGTAGCAAGCTCATTGGGAGAAGGGGCTTTTATGAAACTAACGTAGGTGAACATGAGTAGACACAGTCAGATATTATTTAAGCCTACCATGTTTACTAATTTTGTGAAGTTGCTCTTATTGGTGACATTGTCTGAGTCAGTGAGAGGCTCTTAAAGCAATCCAGTGCCCAAGAGTTGTCAAGGAAAAAATTATTGCTCACTGTTGCAACTTCTATTTACCGCTTCTTTTCAGCCAGGCATCAATAAGTTAACTTTGAGATTAACTGTCAATAAACCAATTTACTGATGCAGCTTTTATTTTCCCATTTATCTCTTGCTTAATATTTACTTTGTTGAAAATTTGACTCTCATCCCCAACACATTTATAGAATTTGTACTGTATTACATGATTTTAATATATTTAACTTCTGCATTCATTTTGGCATTAGGAGAATAAACATTACTTGTTTATAAACTTCCTCCAGCTGCCTGTACAATGTTTTGTTGAACATTGCAACCAAATTAAAGTAGAACTTTACTGAAATTAAGAACATATCTAATACTGTAAACACGAATAAATTCAGATGCCTATATTCTCAATCAGTCGCAGTTATCTTATAAGAGTCCTTTTTTTGTTCTCACATTAATTTTGTAATTTTTTAAATTGTTTTCAATTCTCTTTTGCTACACATTGCCTTTTTCCTCTAAGAAGTACATTACTTTGTTGTTTACTATTAATAATAATTCTATCTAGTTTGTTTTGTATTTAACAGTGCCTATGAGTTATGGTGATATGATATTTGCAGTTAGTGAGCAATTTGCACATGATTTATGAATATCTCTTTGAAGAAATGGAGTAAAATAAGCGTCCATAATGTCATCATGATACAGATTTCAAGTTATTGCTCTTTATCAAGTTTCATCAAGTTAAATTGTTGTTACCTACATAGGTGGCACTCTCTTTGATGGCTTGTATGTACTTTCTCTATGACAAGACTAAGAGTTTAGCTAGGGCTTCCATCATCGGGTAAGTTGCCCACTTCAAGACAATTCAACATTAATTAATTTTCCTGAATATTAAGATTGAAGCTTGGTTTTTTATATTGCAGCCTGGGATCACTTGTAGTTGGCTGGATTTGCGGCTCTTGTTTGGTACCTATGATCCCATCTGTTCTGATACAGCCAACATGGACCCTCGAACTCCTAACATCTCTGGTGGCCTATGTATTCTTGTTTGCTGGATGTACTTTTTTGAAATAGAAGGCCTATCTTTTTATTATTTGCAGATCACGTTTAGCACACTTCCAGAACAAAAGAATAGTTTTGAAGGGCAAAGATTTACAAGTAGATGATTGTTTGAAGTTTATACTGAAACCATGTCTTGTCATATTTCGTTTATCAATAGAGTGAAAGATTGAATTTTAATGGATGTAGAGCAAATGTCAGTGATGTTTCAGTTTGGTTCTGACATTGATATTGTACTTGGGTATTATACTGAATGCCGTATAAGGATACAGTGCATCAAGTATAACTTGGGCATCATACTTTTGTAAGGATACAGCATTACGTATGATGCCTTCTGGTCGGGTTGGATATATTTTGAATCATTCTTCCTTTTGCTTTCGACATGAGCTTGATTGTGAAAACTCTCAAGGCTACAACACCAGGTAAACCATCCCCTAAATCTGGTGCCTGTCCATGTTAATATTCTTTCTTTGCGATCTTCCCCTTATGTTGGTAAAGTTGTCAAAAGTGAGGGTTTGGAGTATAGTTTAATTTCTTTTACGAGGTAACATGAACAACAGCCAGTAAATCATAGAAGCAAACATCACATACACCAACTACAAAAAGAAAAAAAAAAGTTTCACCAAAAGTTTTATACAATTTTATAGAATTTGATTTTGTCTAAATGGTCTTGCCACGAGAATTTTAGGACTCCCGGTGTGTTAAATGGGGAAGTAATGTTATTTTTTAGTGTTGTTATATATTAGGCCAATATTCAAAATCTGGAAGTCTTTTGTAAAAGTAAGTAAAAAAAGTAGTACAAGGCAAAAATTGAAACTAACATAGTTATAGGTATTCCACTTGAGACAACACAAAAGTAATTGTTCTCACTGCAACATCTGAGACCTAATTACAATTTATTAATCATAGATTCAATAATAACCTTTCTGCATTCTCATGAAATATTTGTCGTTGCGGCTGTTCTTGAGAGCACAGCAGCCAAGTGAGTAGATAACAATGACAACAAGAGTAACACATATTGAAATAATTGCCAGAAGTTTCCACTGTTTCTTGATTCCATTGAGTACTCCTGCCTTGCAGGAACTGCAGTTGAAACACAGCTCATCCTGCTTGTTGCTCCAAGTCGTGCAGTCCGTGTTCTGATTTTCTTGACTCTGTTCCGGGGCTATCCAGAATGTTGCGTTTTTGAACTGAAATCCGCAATCTGCAGGAGGCTTGCAGCATCCGGACTAAAAGTGAAAGCCAACAAGTGATGAACAATATTAGTTAAATACTTTAATTATACCAAAATTAGTTAAAATTGACAAGATTTGATTGGATTTGTATCTTAAACATACAGAGGGTACAAATAACATTTAAGAACATTTTCGGTAAATCTAACATTAATCTCAAATTTAGTTAGGAATCCAGGGAATTAATGACAATCAAATGGAATTTAATGCAAAACAAACAACAAATCCAACATGTAAAAATAATAAAGATTTGCAGTTAAAAATTTACCTGAAGGGGTGACAAAGGACGTTCATCAAATTCGTGGGCAGTTTTAACACCAGAAAGACTAGAACAAACATGAACATCAACCAAACAACTCTTAATCTTCCCCCAATTTTTACCATTCACCACATATTTTCGCAACCAATTCGAATAATCCCCAAGCCGATACTCTTTGTACCCTTTTCCAGAAATAGCCTGTCCAACACCTTTATTCGTTACAATGACGCTAAAAATAGTGAATCCGATCAATCCCAGCACCAAAACAAACATTAAAACCACGTACAAACATAAAAACACCGAAACACCGTAACAAGAGCCAACTATACCAAGTATAGACACTCCCAGAAGAACCAAACCAAGGCACAAAAGAGGTTTTTGAATGAAACTTTGGCACAATGATCCGGGATGTGTCATCAGCCAAACTGAAAAACCAATGGCTGCAACTGACACAATCAACGTAAGAAAGTTTAGAACTGTGACTGTTTTGTTACTTGCACTACCCATTTTGCGGTATATAATATATACAAATCTGAAAGAATGTATGATGATAACCAAAGAAGAGAAATGAAACAGATGGATTGGTTGATTTATGGAGATGTGTCTGATGGGGATATGAAGTGAAACGGTTGAGTTGTGAAAGGATACTTGCGTATAGTATTTGGTTTTATTATAGACCTGCACGTCCTTTTGTTACGTGAATACACGGCAGTTAATTTTATGTAATTTAAGTCCAAAAACATGCATGTATGAGATTGAGGGGTGTCTTGGATTGCGGTTATAATTTTGATCGTGTGGGTTTGGCCCATTTTGTTCCCCTTCTTTTATGGATCTTTTTGGTTTACCACATATTTCTTGTCATCAAAAATCAAAAATAACTGAATGTACAGTTATTTATTTATAAATTGTAAAAGCATCTCCGACCATCATAGCTAAAATGGTTAGTCAAATCAGGATTATGTAAAATTTTATTAAACTAGTAAGCCATGCACTCCAGTGGTATTAGCTGTAATTATTAGCTATATTTAAAAATATTGTTTTATTCCTATTTTTCAGATTTATATGTATATATATAAACTTTAAATAATAAAATAAATTTAGTTAATACTTAATTCAATACATGAATAAAATATATAATTGTAAGTTAATAATTATTACAACTGAAAATATAATAACATATAAATATTACAAAAATATTTTTAACAAAAAGTTACTAATATATATTGTTAATTGAGTAAAGTTCTATGGAGTCCACCTTTTAATTGGAGTCCTCGGAGTTCATCTATATTCTGCAAATAAAATATCTTCTAAAACATGTTATCTTACAAAACATATTTCATAAATATCATTATTTCAATAAAATCATGCAAATCTCAAATATTTACAAGTACAATATGTATGTTCTGCAACATGAACATTTATGTTCTGCAAACTAAACATGTTTTGTAGAATAATATATTTTGCAACGTTCTACTTGTAAAATCTATGCAATCTGCAAGATTTTCAATAAAATTGTGATATTTGTAGAATATCATTCGAAAAATAATTCGTTTTGCAACAATTTAAGCTATATTTTACTTGCAGAACATATATGGACTCCAAGGACTCCAATGAAATAGGGGACTCCATAGAATCTAACCCTTGTTATATATATATATATATATATTGTTTGTTAAAAATAATTAATAAATTTTGTTAATACGAGAACAATATTTTTACACTTAATATTATATAAATTAAAAATATTATATATAAAATAATAATTTTAATATTTATGTATTAAATATTATATAAATATGCGCATGTATTAATGTGTATGTGTATATAGTAATGTGTTGATTTAGGTCTAAACATGAATTAAATCTAACGTGGAAGATATAGCTAACAACTACAGATTCAACAAATATAGAAGACGAGATGAAAAATATCTAATTTTTTTTGCTAACACGTGATGTAGTTGGAGTGGTGTTTTTTTTTACCTAATATTTATATCCGAGTGCCAGATAGGATTTTTAGCTAACAAAATGTTATGGTTGGAGATGCTCTAACTCCTTATTAAACAATTGAGCTAAGTTTTTTTTTCCCATTTTATAAGCTTGTACATGTCACTATGATGGTCTTGTACTTTTACGAATTTTTTAATACATGTTTTGAATAGTTACGGCCAAGGTTACCTTAAAATTGTTGTTTTTTATTGCATCCTTTTTTTATAAATATTTTCATAAGATAGCATAACTTCAAATGAAAATTTAATAAAAATAATATTTTTCTAAGAAAAAATGCATTTTGTGTACCTGAAATTTGGTCAATCCATCACTTCAATGATAACCTGTGAAAACTATCACTTGCAATACTGCAGTTTAAATTTAATTAAAATTTGTGTATTCCCGTTAGGGACCAGTTAACAGTGTGAGGGTAAAATGGTCCAAAAACAGGTTTTGAAAATTAATTTGAATTTAAACAAATCAAAGGGTGGATATTAAAGAAGGTGACCTGAATGTTGTAAAACTTTTTACCGGAATCTAGGCCCCCAGATTCCGGCCATCGAAACAATAATCCGACAAAGTTAGGTTTGTGTAAAAAATGATCTGTTTTTATGGTTTTCAGCTCAAAAACTCTCCATAAGACTATGAGAATTCGATGTTATCATCAACAACAACAAACCAACGATTCGTCATCTCCAACGAATAATCAAATAAAAATCCAATTTTTTTTTTGACAACATCAAAGTACAATATCTGAACAAAACTCATCAATTATCATCTAATAACTATTAACGAAGTTAACAACGAAGTAATACCGTCAATTTACGATGATTCCAGCCAAAATTTGGATGAACACCGACAAAAAAATACGAAACCGACGAGTGAAAACTAGCAATCAAACCTAAGAATTGATGATATAAATGTATATGTGATGTTTCAAGTTTCAATTTGGCTAGTCATACGCAAGATTTGAAGTTCAATACACAATAAAAGTGTTCTTGATATTCAAGAACAAAAATCCTGATTAAATAATTCTCTCAACTTAGTTTTTATTAATATAATACTTTTTATTAATGTTGTTAGATGGTCCTTGACGATATACACAAATTTTAATTAAATTTAAATTGAAGTATTGTAAGTGATAGTTTTCAAAGGTTATCATTTAAGCGGTGGATTGACCAAACTCCAGGTACACAAAATGCATATTTGTCTTTTTCTAAAATACTTTTGTTGGTAGTTTTTTCTTCTGTAATATATTAGAAAATAGAAAGTGATTAAAATACTAGCCGTAGAGTTGCCGTGAGACATGCATTGACACCTAATGTTTTCCCCTGATTAAGTCCTTTCAATTTGATTAAAATCACGGGCATGACTCAAAATATTTAGATTCAGAACTGTTGATCCAAAATTCTGATATGATATGCATGTAATACATGTGTATCCAGAGCTACACATTCTGAGAATGCGCGTCAGGGATACGCATGTCTCGCCTGCGCATCTTTTCTTTTATTTTAGTAAGCAAAAATTAAAAAAAGTTTTTTTTAAAAAAAAGCCGAATACAAATTTCTATAATGCGTATATCGGATATGCATACACGTAATGCGTATCCTTTGTAAATATTTTAAAAAATAAGTAAAGAGACGCATTCTAAAAATACGTATTAGGGGACACGCAGTTTCAGAATGCGTGTCTTTTGTTTTTTATACATTCCCATGTAAAATGTGTCTCTTGTCGTTATTTTGGGCCGCCACTTATGCATATAGGTATTTTGGGCGAAAATGTGAGTATTTTGGACATTTTTTTATCATTTGGTAATTCATAAGTCTAAAATAAAACTTAAAAAGTTTAATATATATATATAGTTATTTGATATAGTATCTAATTAGCCGTATAATTCGAGTCGAGTTTGTGCATATCAAATTCGAGTTCGAACTTTCTTTTTTATCGAGTCGAGTCGAGCTCAAAAATAAACGAGCCTTGTAATTATGTTTGAACTCGACCCATAAAATAAACGAGTCAAGCTTGATCTATTCACGAGCTTTCGAACTTATCGAGTTTTTCGAGTTTTTTAACAAAATTCTCCGAGTTTATCGAGTTTACGAGCCTATTTGGGTTATTATCGAGTTTTCGAGTTTTGATTTCAATTTCACGAAACTCACTTGATTATATTATCATAATTCTACTTTCAACCTAAAAATATAGTTCCATTTTGATTCAGAATAACAGACTTAATATTTTCGGTACTGTACTTTTCCAGTTAATTAAAAAATATTTTAATAGAGCGCGGATGAATATCTCAACTAGTTAAGAATTCATCATCCGTCGTCCCAAGTTCTAGTCCTGAGTTCCATCATCGCTGACCCCTTTAATATCATCTATTCATACATATTTTGCATATATATATATTTTTTATTACAAACTAAACATCTTATAATATACGATGATAATAAAAATAATAAATAATATTCTTTTTTATTTGTGAACAAATTTGATTTTAACTTCTTCAAAAGTGGCACCATGAACTAAGAATCATTAATATTTCTAAAAATTATTAGTGCAACTAGGGTTACGACTTATAAATTATTTTTATCAATGCAACTAGGGTTATGACTTATAAATTATTTATAATCAAAAAACCGAACTTAACCGAATGATTTTTACATTGACCGGTAACATTTAACATACATTTATTTTCTATTATATATACAATACTGCAATATCAACTTTTTGTGAAAATATTTTATTCAAAATTGCTATTTTATCCTCGTATTTTTTTAAATATTAAAAATTATTGTTGATGGGAATCGAACCCATGTCAACAATTTACAAACTTACCACATCAACCACTTGAGTTAGAGACACGCTTATTTAAATCTTAATAACATCAAGAATTGAACTAGAGTTTATTTATTTACATGGGGTGTCTTGCCCTATATTTAATTTGATTTTTTAATATTTATATATAAGATATAATTTGAGACTTGATTAAATAACTCATTTCGATATGCTAACTTTATACTTGTGCATAACAACAAGAGTATATTTTTTTAGTTGTATAAATTTTTATTTATAATCAAATTTAGAATTCACAGGAAACTTTAATAAACTTTTTCGTTGAAAACCCAAATTTCTTGTGTAACATAACCAACTTTGTTTTATCAACGAATCGAAGCATGATCTTCTAATCATAATAGTTTTAAAATTACATTTCTTTTTGTAACCACTAGACCATGTTAACCCCTTTATACTAATTTTATAGAAGAATAATGTAGGATATGCATAAGCGTAAAATATACAATATAGATAGACGAATATTCGATAAATAAACAAACTCGTCAAATAAATGAATAATCTAGATAAATGAAAAAAATTTCGTTACCGGGTGTATTCATTTATCGATATTTTACTGTACATATTTGTGATTGTTTCATACTCCTCTTAAACTTTTCACAAATTTTCAGCACATCTGTAATTCACAAGTCATGCGATTACTCTCCCTTTTAATTATTTTGGTAATTTGGTTGATTATTTTTATCATTAAAACTGACGTATAATTTATTTATGTTTTATAACACAATCAAATAGCCAAGTTTATCCCGACATGAGCAAAAGGTAAAGGGGTAGGCCGATAAAAAACAACTCGGTACTTTTTTTAGTCATCTACAGAAGGAGATTGCAAAAAAATAGATTTGAGACACAAATATTTTAAAGAGAAGATTATTCTCTTTACCAATATATATATATATATATATATCCATTCACGATCTCAAAATAAGAGCAAAAGATCAATCTTTATAAATCGATAATTAGTGCAAAACTATGAAAATAAAATAATATTTATGAATAAACAACTTAGAATCAATCTATACCCCGTAAGTACATAATATATGACGTAGAGTAAGCCAATAATGTGAAAATTTTAATATCTTATGTTGATATAAATTAATGCGCTTGAGCTCTTTATAGGATCAAGTCAATTGATTATTTGTATTAAAATTGCTAAGATCCCTGATAGCGCATTATTATTTTTGGGACTTGTCCCGATTTTAAAAATATTCAAAATTTGATATGATATTGAACAATATATATTTTAAAAATATTCAAAATTTGATATGAGATTTTGTTAGGAATATGTGTATCAGTTTGATGATAAGTTAAACAAAATATTTAAGTAGAAATCTAGTGATTGTAGCCTCAACGGATAGGACCATCTTGGCTATCCGTTGAAGGAGTAGCTTTACTTAGCAATAAATTTAGTATTGTAGCACATTTTATTCTCTGAATTCAAGTTGTAATTCTTAGATGTTGTAGGAAAGTATCAGTCATGTTGACTACTAGTGGATATGCGAATAGGAGGGCTAATTGTAAATATTTCATGCCTTGTAATTTTGTATAAGTGAAGAAGTATCAACTGATATTGAAGACCTTCAACGGATAAGAAATAAAGCTTCAACGGATGTCTCTAATGCTTCAACGGATAATATCCATCAACGGATAAGTGCTTCAACGGATAAAGACTTCAACTGATAATGCATCAACGGATAAAGCTTTAACGGATAAAGCCTCAACGGATAAGGCATCAACGGATGAAAGCTTCAACGGATGCTTAGTTCATTAGCAGTTGATAGTGACAATTCATAAGCTGACAGGGTTGACAGAGACAAACTGGAATGTGGAAGCCTCTAGGAGGAATCAAGAAAATGCAGCATTCCCATTCTGATACAAACAAGGAAGTATTCAAAGATTCACAGATTATCCTAGATTGCATTGGATAGAGAAATGAAGAAGAAATATGTGAAGAATCCTTTCAATTGTATTTTACAGTTTTGTCTTCACTTGTAAACTTGGTGTTATATAAACCAAGTAGCAGCTAGTAATTAGAAGTGATTTTTTCCTGAGCTGTTTAGAAATATCAAGAGAGGAAATCATCTAGTTTGTACTAGGAAGCAGCTGTGATTTAATTCTTTGAATCACAGATTTTCTGAAATAACACATCTCTGGTGGAACAACAAATCCACCAGAAAAGTTTTTAAGTTCTTTGTGTTCTTTACATTTGTATTTGAATATATATCTGTCTGTATCAGCTTCAAGCAATTCACACACATTTGTTCCCTTAAACACTTAGCCTTAGAAACTGCTCAAAACTTGCAAAAGTTTTGAGATTTACATTCAACCCCTCTTCTGTAAATCTCATTGTTAGTCCACTGGGAATAACAATTGGTATCAGAGCAAGCTCTTAGCATACAAAGAGTTTAAAGATCTATTTTGCTAACATCATGAGTGCACAGAAGAATCCTCCTGCTACCATCATGAGTAGGAAGGATATTGGTATAAAGATCCCAGTCCTGGAAAAAGATAATTATCATCACTGGAAAGTGAAGATGCATTTACATCTTCTTTCTCAAGATGAAAGCTACATCAACTGTATTGAAAATGGTCCTCACATCCCTCACAAAGTAGCCACAGCTGCTACTGCAACAGTTGCTGTTGGACAGTCCATTCCCAAGCCAAAAGCAGAATGGACTATTGAAGACATGGAAGAAATCCGCAAGGACAAGAGAGCCATGAACATTTTGTTTAATGGCTTAGATCAAGATATGTTTGACAATGTCATCAATAGCCAAACTGCAAAGGAAGTTTGGGATACTGTACAAATCATCTGTGAAGGTACTGAGCAGGTCAGAAGAACAAGATGCAGCTTCTTATTCAACAGTATGAATATTTTCACTTTGAAGAAGGTGAATCATTAAATGATACCTTCAACAGATTTCAGAAACTGTTAAATGGATTGAAGTTGTATGGTAGAGTGTACCAAGTCAAGGATTCCAACTTAAAATTTCTTAGGTCTCTGCCAAAGGAATGGAAGCCCATGACTGTCTCTTTAAGAAATTCTCAAGATTATAAGAACTTCACACTTGAAAGATTATATGGAATTCTGAAAACTTATGAACTTGAAATGGAGCAGGATGAGCTGTTGGAAAAGGGAAAGAAAAAAGGAGGAACAGTTGCTCTTGTAGCTGACAGTGAGAAGATGGAAGCCAGGAATGAGGAGAAGACAATGCCAAGTCTCAAAATTGGCACAAGCAAATCAGAATCAAGCAAGGGTAAAGAGCAAGCAGCTGAGGATGAAGACAATTCCAGTCAGGATGACTCTGATGATGTTGATGAACATCTGGCTTTTCTGTCCAGGAGGTTTGCAAAGATGAAGGTCAGAAAAAATACAAAGTTCACTAAGCCAAACAAAAACATGGTGGACAAATCAAAGTTCAAATGTTACAACTGTGGCATTAGTGGACACTTTGCAAGTGAGTGTAGAAATCTAACTTCTGATAAAAAGAAATTTGAGCAAGTTGATTACAAAAAGAAGTATTTTGATTTAATCAAACAAAAGGAAAGAGCTTTTCTCACTCAAGATGATTGGGCAGCAGATGGGGTCAATGAAGATGATGATATGGAATATGTCAACCTAGCCCTGATGGCTAATTCTGATGAAAATGAAACTAGTTCATCAAGCAACCAGGTAATTACTACTAATCTCTCTCAGCTTTCTAAACATGAATGTAATGAAGCCATAAATGATATGTCCAATGAATTATATCATTTGCGTGTTTCCCTTAAATCACTAGCAAAAGAAAACACTAGGATCAAGGAGAATAATGTGTTTTTAAGTGATAGGAATGCTGTGTTAGAGGATCAGGAAAATGAGCTTGAAAAGATAAAACTTAAATGCTTGACTGTTGAGAGTGAACTAGCAGAAGCTGTTAAGAAAGTAGAAATTCTTTCTAAACAGTTAGAAAGTGAGCAAGAGGTAATCAAGGCCTGGAAAACATCTAGGGATGTTAGTGTTCAGATTGCAAAGGTTCAGGGAATTGAATCATTCTGTGAGGATGCCTGGAAGAAAAACAAAAATGAGTTAGAATTAATTGATGGATTGTCAACGGATGTGGAATCAACGGATGATGAAAGTTATCCGTTGAAGGAAGAAAAGGAGCATCCGTTGAAGGCTCATCAATTAAAACAGGCAAGTTCCTTTAAAAATAAAAACCTCAATAAAAAGAATGATTCAACTCTCAAGAACTTTGTCAAAGAAGGAGCTAGCACATCCAGAGATGTCAGTAAGGTGAATATAGGACACATGACTTTAGATCAGCTGAAAGATAGGCTTAAGTTGGTTGAGGATAAGAAGGAAACTAAAAGAAAATCTAAAAGAAATGGGAAGGTAGGGATTAATAAACATAACAATTACACACCTGATAGGTATGCTCCTAGAAAAAGCTGTGTGCATTGTAAAAGCGTTAATCACTTATCTGATAATTACAAATCTGTTAAAAATGCTCCCATGCCTTCAAATCCCTCAATGCCTAACATGTCTATGTCACCTCTGCATGCTATGCCTGTTATGTCTCACCAGAATCCCCATGCACATTTTGCAAACATGCCATATATTAATAATCCTTATTTTACTGCATTTAGTATGCCTCAAATGCCATACAATATGCCTATGTGGAATAACATGTTTGCACAACCTATACCTTATCCGATTCAATCAAATGTGTTAAATGATTCTGTGATTAACCCTACACTTCAACCAACCACATCTGAGACCAAGGTTGACCCAAAGTTACCTAAGTCAAAAGATGCAGGAGGAATGAAGTCTAGGAAAAAGACTAACAAGGCTGGACCCAAGGAAACTTGGGTACCAAAATCAACTTGATTGATTTTGTTGTGTGCAGGGACAAAGAAGGAATCTATGGTACTTGGACAGTGGTTGTTCAAGGCACATGACAGGAGATTTCACCCTGCTCACAGAGTTTAAGGAGAGAGCTGGCCCTAGCATAACCTTTGGAGATGACAGCAAAGGATTCACTATGGGATATGGCTTGATTTCAAAAGAAAATGTCATCATTGATGAAGTTGCATTGGTTGATGGTCTCAAACATAATTTATTGAGCATCAGTCAACTATGTGACAGAGGGAATACTGTTTCCTTCAATTCTGAAGCTTGTATTGTCACAAGTAAGAAGGACAATAAAGTGGTTCTAACTGGAGTTAGAAAAGGGAATGTGTACTTAGCTGATTTCAACTCTACAGATGCAGAATCCATTACTTGTCTTCTCAGCAAAGCAAGTCCAGTTGAAAGTTGGCTATGGCACAAGAAGCTGTCCCATTTGAATTTCAAGACAATGAATGATCTAGTCAAAAAGGACTTAGTTAGAGGAATGCCTCTAGTGGAATTCACAAGGGATGGACTGTGTGATGCTTGTCAGAAAGGAAAGCAAAAGAAAGTATCATTCAGTAAGAAGCTTGAATCTGTAATTGATGAACCACTACAACTTCTACACATGGATCTTTTTGGACCAGTCAATGTATTGTCAATTTCAAGGAAAAGATATTGCCTAGTAATTGTAGATGATTTCTCAAAGTTTTCATGGGTTTATTTTCTTGGATCAAAGGATGAAGCTAGTGATATCATCATCAATCATATCAAGCAAGTCAACAATCATCCTGATTTCAAAGTAAGGAATATTAGGAGTGACAATGGAACTGAGTTTAAGAATTCAACCATGAAGTTGTTCTGTGAAGAAAGTGGGATCATGCATGAGTTCTCAGCTCCAAGGACTCCACAACAAAATGGTGTGGTGGAAAGGAAGAACAAATCACTAATTGAAGCTGCAAGGACAATGCTTGAAGAGTCAAAACTCCCAACTTATTTTTGGGCTGAGGCTGTTAACTGTGCATGTTACACTCAGAACATTTCTCTAATCAATCAAGCAAAAGGCATGACTCCCTATCAATCATTCAAGAGAAGAAAACCAACTTTAAAATTTCTACATATCTTTGGTTGCAAATTCTACATCTTAAGGAATCAATTTGATCACAAAGGGAAGTTTGATGCAAAGGCTGATGAAGGAATATTTGTTGGTTATTCTGCTGGAAAATCATATAGGGTCTACAATCTAAGAACCAACATTGTCATGGAATCTGTACATGTTGTATTTGATGATAAAAAGATTGATGGACTAACAGATGAAGGACATCATGAAGGACTCAAATTTGACAATATTGAGATAAATTGTGATGATGGTGAAGATGAGAATGATGAAGAAGGCATCTCAAGAGGGATTCAAAATCTGCCTTTGGATAATGCACAGAATGCTGCATCCGTTGAAAGTCATAGCTCAGCTTCCGTTGAAAGAAGCAATGCAGCATCCGTTGAAAGACAAAGTGCATCATCCGTTGAAGTTCGTAATGAAGCATCTGTTGATCACAGTCTGTCAACGGATAATCAATTCACTTCATCAGTTGATAGAACTCCCAATTCTTCTCAAAGGATCATCAACTTAGGGGGAGTGTCAACCAATCAACATTCTACCTCACATCATGACAATACTGAGGCAACCTCATCTAGAGCTAATCTACCATCTCAAAGGAAATGGACCAAGAATCACCCTTTTGAACTGATCATTGGTGATGCTATATCTAAAGTGCAAACTAGAAGGGCTACTCAAGATGAATGTCTGTACAGTAGCTTTCTATCACAAGAGGAACCTAAGAGAGTAGAAGAAGCTCTTTTGGACCCAGATTGGATTTTAGCAATGCAAGAGGAGCTAAACCAATTTGAGAGAAACAAAGTATGGAAGTTGGTACCCAAGCCAAAGAACAAGAGTTCTATTGACACAAAATGGGTATTCAGAAACAAGATGGATGAAAATGGCATTGTCATAAGGAATAAAGCCAGATTGGTTGCTAAAGGCTATTCTCAACAAGAGGGAATAGATTTTGATGAAACATTTGCTCCAGTTGCCAGACTTGAAGCCATCAGAATCTTTCTAGCCTATGCAGCTAATGCCGATTTCAAAGTCTATCAAATGGATGTCAAGAGTGCATTTCTAAATGGGGAATTGGAGGAAGAAGTTTATATAAGCCAACCTCCAGGATTTGAAGATCCAAATTTTCCAGACTATGTGTATTATCTGTTGAAAGCACTCTATGGACTAAAGCAAGCACCTAGAGCCTGGTATGAGACTTTGTCAAAATTCCTTCTAGATAATCACTTCACAAGAGGTACTGTTGACAAAACTCTCTTCTTTAGAAATGTTAATGGCTCTAAAATACTTGTTCAAATTTATGTAGATGATATTATATTTGGATCTACAGATGATAAGCTTTGTAAAAAGTTTGCTAAATTAATGCAAAGTAAATATGAAATGAGCATGATGGGAGAGCTAACTTACTTTCTTGGTTTACAAGTTAAACAAGTTAGTGGTGGAATTTTCATTAGTCAAACTAAATATATTTATGATCTTTTAAAGAAGTTTGACTTAATGAATTGTTCACCTGCAAAAACTCCCATGGCCACTGCCACTAAGCTTGAATTAAACAAGACTGAAAAGTCTGTGGATATTTCAAATTATAGAGGCATGGTTGGCTCCCTTTTATATTTAACTGCTAGTAGACCTGATATACTGTTTTCTACATGTCTCTGTGCTAGATTTCAGGCTGACCCTAAAGAATCTCACTTAGTGGCTATTAAAAGAGTTTTCAGATATCTCAAAGGGACTCCAAATCTAGGAATTTGGTACCCTAGAGAGTCTGGTTTTGATCTAATTGGCTACTCAAATGCAGATTATGCAGGCTGCAAAATAGACAGGAAAAGCACAACTGGCACTTGTCAATTTCTAGGGAACAAGCTTGTGTCATGGTTCAGCAAGAAGCAAAACTCTGTTTCTACATCAACAGCTGAAGCTGAGTACATTGCTGCTGGTAGTTGCTGTGCACAGATACTATGGATGAGGAATCAACTATTTGACTATGGTTTGACTGTGGACAAAATTCCAATATTTTGTGATAACACAAGTGCCATTGCCATTACTAAAAATCCAGTGCAGCACTCAAGAACCAAGCACATTGATATCAAGTACCACTTCATTAGGGAACATGTGATGAAAGGTACAGTGGAACTTCATTTTGTTCCAAGTGAAAAGCAGATTGCAGACATATTTACCAAACCACTTGATGAATCAACATTCACAAGATTAGTAAGTGAGCTAGGTACTAATCGAGCTAGGTATGCTTAATTATTCATAATTTATGTCATCTATATAATATGCCTTGAAGCCTGAAATGAATTTGCTGCAAGAACAAAGTTGGCTTTAAGTAAGACTTATCCTATCAACGGATATTCCCTATCCGTTGAAAGCCAAAATTGTTCTATCAACGGATGTTCATTATCCGTTGAAAGACAAATACATTTCTGGTAATTTTATCCTTCAACGGATAAAATGGTGTTGATCATCAACGAATAACTATTTACCTTATCCGTTGAAGTTTCACATCAGTTACTATAAGTGAGTCACAACCGTTGATTCTTTTACTCAACCGTTGATACAGATATACAGTGTTGTATGTCTTTGTATTTAAGGTAGTTTTCAGAATTTCTACAGTTTTATTTATTCTTGAACGGCTGTAACTTACTTAAAAGTATCATTTAATCATTTTATTTACGTTTTAATTCAAGAAAGTATAAAAGCCCAATTGAACTCTTATTTTCACTTTACGCTTTCTTGCAATTCTTATTCTCCTTCTCTCCCAAAAATTCTCAAGTTTTTCTCTGCAACCTCTACTCACAACAATGGCACCAGTAGTCAAAATTATGTCTTAAACATGATTTGTTTATGAAAAGAATAATTTCGTAGCCTTGGTTGAAAAGAATGAAGCCCATTCTGATTATCACAAGATGATGGACTTCATCAAAAACTGCAAACTAAGCTATGCAATGCTGGAAGCCCCAACCATCTACTGTGAGGTGATTGAGGAGATTTGGACAACTGCAGAGTTCAACTCCACAGATATGACTATTGCCTTCTCTCTCAAAGGTAAGGACTATTGCATTAACTGTGATGATATACAATCTTGATTTAAGTTGCCTGAGAATAATGCCATGACACCACACACTGCCAAAGATGTATCTGCTATGTTAGATTCCATAGGCTATGCTTTTGATTCTGCTAGTTTAGGTAGTATTAGAAGGAAAGGCCTCAGGAAAGAATGGAGTTTTCTTGGAGATGCCTTCATTAAAGTTTTCTCTGGGAAGATTAGCAATTTTGATGCCATAACTTCATCTCTTGTTAATATGCTCTATATGCTAGTTTCTGATAGGTACTTTAATTTTAGCAACTGTGTTATGCTAGAATTAGGATCCAGATTAGGTAACAAAGCTAATAGACCACATAACATCTACTATGCTAAATTCTTTATGTTATTGGCTAACCATGTTGCTGAAGGTTTGGTTATATCAAATGAGAATAATAAACTCAAATGCTGGGCACAAGAGAAAAGGGTCCTTGCAGACCTTTTGAGAATGAACCTCAACAGCCAGGTGCCATTGGTATACTTGCCAATCATGAATCCACCACAGGTAAGTGAGGTAAACACTTCTATAACTCCTACTATTTCCAACCCCATTGTTTCTTTGCCCTCTAGTGTGGCCATGGAATCTGTGTCTTTGTCCAAACAGGTTCCTGCCAAAGTCACCAAAACCAAAGTTTTAAAACTCAAGTCAAAGAAACCTACCTCTGTTGTTTCTCAAAAGACAACAGTTGTAACAACTACCATAAACCCTGAAGGGAGTGAACAGAGTGTGAGTGGTGAAGGGAGGGGTGAACATCAAGAAACCCCCCAGGATAAGGTGGGAGAGGTGGGTGGTACCCAAGCCAGCCAAGCCACAGTCTCTCAAAAGACTGTGGTGGTTCAAAAGGAGTCCAACACATCCCTAGTTGCATCCTCCCAAAAGGATGTAACTATTGAAAATAGTCCCCAACCAGGGACACAGAACAAAAGAGGGAGGGACACTGAAGCCACACATTCACCAATTAAAGCCTTTTCAAGGAAGAAGAAGGCCAAGACCCTAGTTTCCACACAAGGGACACACACAGCACAGATACATCCACCTGTATTTGAGCCTTCACAAATTCAGCTTGATGTGATTCCAGCAAATGTGGAATCACTGCCCCATTCTCTCATAATAGAAACATACCAATCATCAAACTCTCCATCACCCTCTCTGGATGTGGATATGATATTCACATCAATTCCTGATTCGCCCTCATTAAAACTCAGGGAGGAGCCCCACTCAAAACCTGTTGATCATCATCTTTTAGATGATTTGTTGGATCATCAGCCAATTCTTTCAGATGTAGTTGAAGAATCTGTGTTACCTCACTTAAAATCAGTTCCCACAGATTCAACAATTATGTCACTTTCTATATCTACATCTTTTCCTTCTTCAACGGATATCTCTCATCCGTTGACAAGTGGTTGTTCTTCAACGGATAAGTTTAACAGCAGTTATCCGTTGATACCATCAGTTTCCACTTCAACGGATACTCCCTATCCGTTGATGGTCTCTACACACATAACAGAAACAATACCAACTGTAGAGGACATGGCTACTGTACAATCACTTTTAGGTTTGAGGGAAGGGAGTGATCTTTTGAGTGAGAGGCTGGGTTGCTCCCAGGCAAAAGGAGAGGTTGAGAGTCACCATATGCATGCTATTTCTTCCAGCATGGCAAAAGTGAGTGAGGGGAGTGCCACCTTAGAAGGTGAGGGTGAGGGTGTGAGGGTGTGTGTGAGCTAGGGGGAGCCCCTGATGCAAGAAAATAGAGAAAAAGAGAGAAAGGCAGGTACAGAAGCTATAAGGGTGGATCCAGCCATTGCTAGTGAGTCAATGAAAGTGGATGATGCAGAAAAGGAAAGACAATTTCAGCAACATTTCAAAGCTGCAATTGATAACATTTCCTTGGATGCTGACACTTTTACTCATCCTGTTTCAGCCTATCAATTATTGGCTGCTCAGGGCAATGTGGAGGCAGAACAGACATTCCACATTGTACACACTTCAGAATCTCTTCTCAGAGACAAAGCTGCTGTTAACAGGCTGCCTTCTCAAGCTGGTGAGCCATCTGAAGAATTTGGAGTGAATTCTAATGATGATGACTCTAATTCTTTGGATGAGAGCATGAACTTAGGGGGAGTAGCAGGCCCAAGTTCTGTTCCTGATCTTCCTGAATGGGCATGGGCTAAAGCCTCAACACCAAGAGAGTTTAGTGTCACTTTGATTAGACAAGTCATGACAATTCAGCAGGCCCTTCAGGAGACTACAGATGCTGGTACCAAGACAATTCTTCAAGCTCATCTGGAATCTCTGCATTTCTTGCAGTTGCAGCATTTCCAACAAAATCTAAGTGTGGATGAGCTCAAACAGGACATTGCTGATCTAAAATCCTACAATGCTGAGAAGTTGGATTCAGTCATACCTTATGGTACTATGCAAGATTTGTTGGGGAGACTGAGGAAAGAATCTGATGCTGACAAGAGACTGGCCAGATTGGAAAACAGGGTTCAAATCATTGAAGATTCTATGGTCACCATTCTTCAGAATCAACAAACTCAAACAAATCTACTCATGCAGCTTGCCAATGCACAAGGCTTGACTCCTACCCTTGATGATAACAAAAAGGGGGAGAATAAAGGGAAAGGGGAAGGAGAGCCATCAACAACAGTTCAAATTTCTCAAGTGCTAGTTCTTGTCATCACCACTTCTCCAATTATTCAAATCAAAGGAAAGCTTGATGGAATTGATCTAATCCAGATAGCAGCAGCTGAATTGCAAGTCAAAGAGCAAAGGAAGAAGATTGATGAAAAGATGCAACAAATATTTGGTTCTACAACTTCTCAATCATAATCTGTGAAGCACAGCACAAAAGTGGAATCAATTATTATGGAACTCAAGCCAGTAGGGAGGAATAAGGTTGGAGAGACTTCTTCCATGGATTTGAAACCTATGGTCCTTAAGCCCAACAACAGATCCAATAAGGACTCTACAAAGAATCCTCTGAAAGAAGTGGATTTTCCTCTTCCAAAGGCTGATGAGGACAAGCTTTTGGGTAGAAGTATCTCATATCTCAAAGAGACCATGGATGTGGCTGTAAGGAGAAACATGGCTATTATCTTCAGAGAGGGAAAGAGCATATGTGTGATGCAAGGACATCCCAAATTCTCAATAGCCAAGAGGGAAGAAACCAGAAGGTTGAAGGAAGAATCCAAACAGCTAAAGGCTGACAAAAGAGCACAAGCAAAGCTTGACAAACAGCTAAAGTCAAGTCAGGCTGAAGAACAGAAAGAAATTGAAGACAAAAGTGAAGATGAAGCTATGGGGGACATGGTTGGTACTGAGATGGAGGAAAGAAGTAAGGGAAGAGAAGAATGGCATAAAGGGAACAGAAAGAAGGTCAATGCAAAGAGAAAAATGGTAGATAAGACTGCAGAAACCCAATCAATATCCAAACCACTACCCTCTATTCCTGAACCCATTGTGCCTGACCCCTTCATGAACATTCATGGTGAAACAATCATTCCCAAGGAGGAACCAATTGATTGGGATACCATCAAATTGCCCACCCTCCTAACCTCTTCTCCACCATCAAAGAAGTAGAAAAGAAGAATCAAATCAACACCCTCTAGAGCTTCAATCAAATTCACACAGAAGCCTAAGCCTAAACCTCAAGCCTCTAAAGATGATTATGTTCACATCTGTGACATAAAAGAATTTTCAGACATTGAACTCTATCTGGATGAGCTGGAGGAAGTAAGGGGAATAGCTGCCTACAGACAGCTACCAGAAAGACTAGTGTTCAAATACAAAGGAGATGGGGAAAGAACCTGGCCTCTTTACAGAATTCTGAATGAAGGCTACTCTACCTTGATTAGAGTCTACTCAACCATACAAAGGGATTCTGGCTTTACCAGGACTGCCAAGACTGAGATTCTCAACAAGATTGCCAACATAAGGAAAACTTGGAGGGAGCCCAATGCTTTGCCTAGAACTTTACTCATTCAAGAAAGAGGAATTACAATTCACAAATCACCTCATTGGTTGATGGAGTTCAGAGACAACAAAGGAGTCAGAAGATTTTTCAGAATTGAAGATCAGCTCAAGATTGCCAGTAATGAAACTCTCAAGGATATGCAATCTAAGTTGGACATCAATGAAGAAGATGAAGCTGAATTCTACAGACAACTTCAACTTCAAATAGAGGAGAATGACAGGAGACTAGGAAAGAAAACAAGGGATCAAAGAAAAAGGAAGTAATCTGCTCAGGCTAAAGGAGCACCCTTGGAAATAATGTAACTCTTCAATTCCATCTCAGCATACACATTTTTGTAGCACTTTTGAATTTCTGCTTTATTACAGTTAATATATTTGTCAAGTGTTTTGTTATCATCAAGCTAAACCCAAATTTATGCCTACAGTTCTAGTAGACATAAATAGGGGGAGATTGTTAGGAATATGTGTATCAGTTTGATGATAAGTTAAACAAAACACTTAAGTAGAAATCTAGTGATTGTAGCCTCAACGGATAAGACCATCTTGGCTATCCGTTGAAGGAGTAGCTTTACTTAGCAATAAGTTTAGTATTGTAGCACATTTCATTCTCTGGATTTAAGTTGTAATTCTTAGATGTTGTAGGAAAGTATCAGTCATGTTGACTACTAGTGGATATGCGAATAGGAGGGCTAATTGTAAATATTTCATGCCTTGTAATTTTGTATAAGTGAAGAAGTATCAACTGATATTGAAGACCTTCAACGGATAAGAAACAAACCTTCAACGGATGTCTCTAATGCTTCAACGGATAATATCCATCAACGGATAAGTGCTTCAACGGATAAAGACTTCAACTGATAATGCATCAACGGATAAAGCTTCAACGGATAAAGCCTTAACGGATAAGGCATCAACGGATGAAAGCTTCAACGTATGCTTAGTTCATTAGCAGTTGATAGTGAAAATTCATAAGCTGACAGAGGCACATGGGTTGACAAAGACAAACTGGAATGTGGAAGCCTCTAGGAGGAATCAAGAAAATGCAGCATTCCCATTCTGATGCAAACAAGGAAGTATTCAAAGATTCACAGATTATCCTAGATTGCATTGGATAGAGAAATGAAGAAGAAACATGTGAAGAATCCTTTCAATTGTATTTTACAGTTTTGTCTTCACTTGTAAACTTGGTGTTATATAAACCAAGTAGCAGCTAGTAATTAGAAGTGATTTTTTCCTGAGCTGTTTAGAAATATCAAGAGGGAAAATCATCTAGTTTGTACTAGGAAGCAGCTGTGATTTAATTCTTTGAATCACAGATTTTCTGAAATAACACATCTCTGGTGGAACAACAAATCCACCAGATGAGTTTTTAAGTTCTTTGTGTTCTTTACATTTGTGTTTGAATATATATCTGTCTGTATCAGCTTCAAACAATTCACACACATTTGTTCACTTAAACACTTAGCCTTAGAAACTGCTCAAAACTTGCAAAAGTTTTGAGATTTACATTCAACCCCCCTTCTGTAAATCTCATTGTTAGTCCACTGGGAATAACAGATTTATTTTTTCACTTAAAAAAAACTAACTTTTTAAAAAGAATTTTTTTGATAAGTAATATTCATTGATCAAGATAATATTATACATATATGTTTGAATTATTTAAATATTTTGAATTATTCAAATAAAAGTTATATTTATACTATATTGTAGCATTTGATTCAATAAATTTTATATTATTTAAAGAAAAAATATATATTATTCAATAATTTGAACAATATATATAGATCGTAATGAAAGAAACTTAAAAATAATTTAAATAACGATATAATTAAAAATTTTCCTTCGAATTCTTAAGAAAAATCATGAATATCAATAATAAGTCTTTACAATATATAATTTATATTTATATTACAACCATGATTGATACTCAGTTGCGTGAAAAATAGATATGGATCGTTTGTTAGTGATAATGTGAATACCATATATAAATTATTGTAATTTATTTATTACATAATTTTAACTTTTGAATAATTATAAATGCATGTTATTTAAGTAATCAATTGTCTCACTAGATATTAATAATGATTATACATGTACATAAATAAGATATTTAGCATATAAATAATTAAAAATATCGTAATTGACTACAGAAATGTAACATACGGTAATCTTACTTTGTTAATGATAAGTGGCATTTTATACCACTTAGAACGTCTTAAAATGGCTTAAATTGGTGTCTTGAAATCAAGTATTTTGTGTATTTAATGCGTTTTTCTAGTGTTTATGCATTTCAGGGTATTAGTTGCATTTCGGGGGAGGAATCATCAAGAATAAGCCTTGGCATGTGTTCACCATTGCGAGAGGAAAGGAATGGGCAGATTACGGCGAAGAAACGGAGCAAGCTTGGATTTTTTCCAGTAGGGTCCTGCGCGCCCGCGCAGCAATGCTGAGCGGCCGCGCAGCAGCCTGCGCGCCCGCGCAGAAATGCTGAGCGGCCGCGCAAGGTCGGGGAAAAAGTTGAATTATTTTAGACTTCTACTTCTGTGTGGCTTCCAACTTCTATGTAATCTGAGTTTTATGGGACTATTATATAGGTAGATTTGAGACGTTTTCATAGAGATTATTAAGGAGATTATATTTTAGATTGTATTTTACGCAAGAAGCGAAGGAGATAAGGAAGAAGACCGATTTAGCACACCGCAACGAAGAGGAAGCATATATTCTTGTGATTCTTGTTTCGTTGTAACGTTGGATGCTAGTTTTCTTGCTTTGACTTATTTACTCTTGTGACGTACTCTGTTTTAATATAATTAGTTTAGTTATTATTTTCTTGTGTTTGTTTATCATGATTTCATATGAACCCATGATGGCGATGAGTTCTATTATGGGCTAATCGTGATCATGGGGTTATAATGGATTTATTATGGAATTCTTTAGTTAATTGTTTAATACTTTAGTGTGTGATAATTGCATGATATCTAGTATTGGTTGCGCGTATTCGTCTTATGTGCGTCGCGAACATATAAGATAGGGTGTTAATCTCTTGTGAAGCGACGGTGGATCTTGAGATTTAGAACTTGCCATGCTAGCATAGGTTCATGTAAGTTGTGCATGATTAGTGGGTAACTCTAACAGTTTTATTTGCCCTATGTAATCAAAAGGAATAACTTGTGCTTAAATCGTTGTGTTGTCAATTTCTGTAGACATATAGGAACTCAACATGATTGATGACTATTCAACTTCTATCTTAATTGTGGATGCTTGGTAGAATGGTATTAGTACAATAAAAGTTGGCTTTTATCAGTTTCGTGTTATTCGATTAATGTCATCACTGTCACATGCTAAATGTAATAACAATGGTTATAGAAGGAAGTAATAATGAAGTTGTGATCTCATGAGTGTTTTATTATTGATAATTTGAAGTGTTAGTTAAGTGGTTAATTAAGTAGTTAATTATAGTTAATATTTGATCAACAATTTTAAGTGTTATTATCTTAACATTGAGAAGTAATCATACATTGGTGAGTGAGTTTAATTAGACAATAATTTAGTCTGAGTCTCTGAGGGAACGAACTAGAAAGTATTCTATATTACTTGCGAACGCGTATACTTGTGTGAATATTAGTGCGTGTTTTCGCCCTAACAAGTTTTTGGCGCCGCTGCCGGGGACTCGGCGTATTTGTTTAGTTTATGTACTTACCATCATTGGTCATTAGGACTCAGTGATTAGGACGTAGTAGTTACTTACTCTTTTCGGTTGTGTTTCTGGTACTTTAGCAAGCGTTTATGCAAACTCGTTCTCGTGCTCGCAAGAGGACTTTAGATACAACTGAGGAGACAAACAAAGTTCTTGATATTCAGGAGAAGTTAGATTTTGAGGATTCGGATTCAGGTGCTGAGCAGAAAGAACCAGTAAACATGGGAGATCGTATTGTTCAAGCTGATCCAGCTCTTATAGATTTTTCTCGGCCTAAAATTGATGATATTCAGTCAAACATCCTTCATCCGGCTATTCAAGCTAACACCTTTGAAATCAAGCCGGGCACTATTCAGATGGTGCAGAATTCTGTTTCTTTTGGAGGAGCGGCAACTGAAGACCCAAACATGCACATAAGAAATTTTGTCGAGATCTGCAGCACTTTTAAGTATAATGGCGTGACTGATGAGGCTATCAAGTTGAGGCTTTTCCCATTCTCACTGAGGGATAAAGCTAAAGACTGGTTACATTCTGAACCAGCTGGGTCCATCACTACGTGGCAAGATCTTGCGCAAAAGTTTCTGGTGAAGTTTTATCCAATGGCAAAGACTGCTGCTATGAGGAGTGCTCTTACTCAGTTTGCGCAGCAACCTACAGAATCTATGTGCGAGGCTTGGGAACGCTACAAGGAAATGTTGAGAAAATGTCCACATCATGGAATGCCGGATTGGATGGTAATCACTGGTTTTTATAATGGTTTGAGGGCCCAATCTCGGCCCATGCTCGATGCAGCAGCTGGAGGAGCCTTATGGGCTAAAAGCTATACTGAGGCGTATAATCTTATAGAGACAATGGCTGCAAATGAGCATCAAAACCCAACTCAGAGGATGACGTCAGGCAAGGTCGTAGGTATTCTGGAAGTTGATGCAGCCACCGCTATTGCAGCCCAGCTCCAAGCGCTATCAATGAAGGTTGATTCTCTGGATACGTATGGAGTTAATCAAATAGCTATGGTTTGTGAGCTTTGTGCAGGTTCTCATGCTACGGATCAGTGTTCTCTTGTCAACGAATCTGTTCAGTATGTGAATAATTATCAGCGACAACAGCAGCCTGTGCCAGCGACCTATCATCCTAATAACAGAAATCATCCAAATTTCAGCTGGGGGAATAATCAGAATGCTATTCAGCCACCATATCAGCAAGGGGTGAGTAAACAGTTTAACCCACCTGGATTCCAGCAACCACAGCAGTATAATACAAGGCAATCATATCCTCAACAGGGAAGTGCAGCTGCACCTACTAGTGCTGATTTTGAGGAACTTAAGCTGTTGTGCAAGAGTCAGGCGGTTTCTATCAAGACCTTGGAAAATCAAATCGGTCAATTAGCCAATGCAGTGCTCAATCATCAACCTGGCACTCTTCCCAGTGACACGGAAGTACCAGGCAGGAAGGAAGCTAAAGAGCAAGTCAAGGCTATTACCTTAAGGTCTGGGAAAGTAGCTGAGGATGAAAAGGCAAAAGAAGTAGAAGCTGAAGTTAGAGATAAAGAATCTAAGAAAAAGGAGAAAGCGGCGGAACCAAGGAAGACTACTGTTGAACACACTCTGCCTGAGGCTAATACAGGGAAGAAACAGCTCTATCCTCCACCACCTTTTCCTAAGAGATTGCAGCAACAAAAGCTGGATAGACAGTTCGGGAAGTTTCTGGAGGTGTTCAAGAAACTTCACATCAATATACCTTTCGCTGAGGCTCTGGAACAAATGCCTAGTTATGCGAAGTTTATGAAGACTATTCTTTCAAGGAAGGTGAAACTGGATGACCTTGAAACCGTTGCTCTCACGGAAGAATGCAGCGCGGTTCTGCAATAAAAGTTACCACCAAAACTGAAAGATCCAGGAAGCTTCACCATTCCTTGCACCATTGGCAATCTAACTTTTGACAAGTGCCTTTGTGATTTGGGAGCAAGCATTAATCTGATGCCCTTGTCGATCTTTAAAAAGCTGGATCTGCCTGATCCAAAACCCACATACATGTCGCTACAATTGGCGGACCGTTCCATTACTTACCCAAGGGGCATAGTTGAGGATGTGCTCGTCAAGGTGGATAAGCTCTTCTTTCCAGCAGATTTTGTTATTCTGGATTTTGAGGAAGATAAGAAGATTCCCATAATCTTGGGGAGGCCTTTCTTGGCTACTGGCCGTACCTTGATAGATGTGCAAAAAGGGGAACTTACTATGTGGGTCCAAGATCAGGATATGACCTTCAACGTATTCAAGGCAATGAAATTCCCTACAGAAGATGAGGAGTGCTTAAAAGTGGATGTGATTGATTCCGCGGTTACTTCAGAACTCGAGCACATGCTAATGTCTGATGCATTGGAAAAGGCCTTAGTGGGGGAATTTGACAGTGATGATGAAGATAGCAACGAGCAATTACAATATCTGAACGCTTCTCCCTGGAAGCGAAAGCTGGACATACCATTTGAATCTCTTGGTACTTCTGACCTTAAGAATGCTGAAGGGAAGCTCAAACCATCAATAGAGGAAGCACCTACCTTGGAGCTCAAACCACTACCTGAACACTTGAGGTATGCTTTTTTAGGTGATTCATCTACGTTACCTGTTATTATTTCAGCTGACCTTTCAGGTAGTGAGGAAGACAAACTCTTAAGGATTTTGAGAGAATTCAAATCGGCTATAGGATGGACCATAGCAGACATCAAGGGGATAAGTCCTTCATATTGTATGCATAAAATTCTGCTAGAGGAAGGTAGTAAGCCAACTGTGGAACAGCAACGAAGACTGAATCCCATCATGAAGGAGGTGGTGAAGAAAGAAATTCTGAAATGGCTAGATGCAGGCATCATTTATCCTATTTCTGACAGCTCGTGGGTGAGCCCCGTACAATGTGTACCTAAGAAATGAGGTATCACTGTGGCCGCAAATGAAAAGAATGAGCTCATCCCTACTCGAACAGTTACAGGATGGAGAGTATGCATGGATTATAAGAAATTGAACAAAGCCACAAGGAAGGATCACTTTCCTCTTCCATTTATTGATCAAATGCTTGACAGATTGGCGGGACATGAGTATTTTTGTCTTCTGGATGGTTATTCCGGGTATAATCAGATTTGTATTGCACCAGAGGATCAGGAAAAGACTACCTTCACTTGTCCATTTGGCACATTTGCTTTTCGTAGAGTTTCGTTTGGGTTATGTGGCGCTCCGGCCACCTTTCAGAGATGTATGATGGCTATATTCTCTGACATGATTGGAAATAACGTCGAAGTGTTCATGGATGACTTCTCCGTCTTTGGACACTCATATGATGAATGTTTGAATAATCTGCGCGCCGTACTCAAAAGATGCGTGGAAACTAATTTGGTGCTTAATTGGGAGAAATATCATTTTATGGTGCGTGAAGGCATTATCCTTGGGCATAAGGTCTCTAGCAAGGGTCTGGAGGTGGACAAGGCCAAGGTGGGAGTCATTGAAAATCTTCCCCCACCCAATTCTGTGAAAGGAATCCGTAGTTTTCTTGGTCATGCGGGTTTTTATCGGCGATTCATCAAGGACTTTTCAAAGATATCTAAGCCATTGTGCAATTTGCTTGAGAAAGATGTGCCTTTCAAATTTGATGATGAATGTTTGGCAGCATTCGAGACTCTCAAGAAGAGTTTGATCACTACACCAGTTATTACAGCACCAGATTGGACAGAACCGTTTGAGATGATGTGTGATGCGAGTGATTATGCGGTAGGTGCAGTTCTGGGACAGCGCAAGAAAAATCTCTTCCATGTGATCTACTATGCGAGTAAGACTTTAAATGGTGCCCAATTGAACTACACCACTACTGAGAAGGAGCTTTTGGCTATAGTCTTTGGCTTTGAGAAATTTTGATCTTATCTGCTTGGTACGAAAGTAATAGTATTCACTGATCATGCAGATATTCGCTATCTGGTTTCTAAGAAGGATTCGAAGCCGAGACTCATTCGTTGGGTGCTTTTACTTCAGGAATTTGAGTTAGAGATCAAAGATAGAAAAGGTACCGAGAATCAAGTAGCTGACCATCTCTCTAGGTTGGAGAATCCCGATTCTACTTCACAAGATAGGACGTTAATCAATGAATCTTTTCCGGATGAGCAGTTGTTTGCAATTCAGGAGGAAGAACCATGGTTTGCAGATATTATAAACTATCTTGTCAGCAATATAATGCCTCTTAATTTGACATCCGCGCAAAAGAAGAAGTTTCTGCATGAGGTGAAGTGGTATATGTGGGATGAACCATATTTGTTTAGACAGGGAGCTGACCAGATCATCAGGAGATGTATCCCGTTCTGTGAGACGGAGGGGATATTACGAGACTGCCATTCCACGGTTTATGGTGGACACTATGGAGGTGAGAAGACGACAGCTCGTATTCTGCAAGCAGGTTTTTTCTGGCCTACTTTGTTCAAGGATGCTCATCAGTTTGTTTTAAGGTGTGATCGTTGCCAAAGAGTGGGAAATTTGTCAAGGAAGGATGAGATGCCATTAAATGTGATGCTTGAAGTCGAGGTCTTTGATGTGTGGGGAATCGATTTCATGGGGCCTTTTATCTCGTCTTGCAATAATCAGTACATCTTGCTGGCAGTCGATTATGTCTCAAAATGGGTCGAAGTTAAAGCTTTACCGACAAATGATGCAAAGGTAGTACTAAATTTTCTTCATAAGCAAATTTTCACAAGGTTTGGAATGCCTCGGGTAATCATAAGTGATGAAGGATCGCATTTTTGCAACCGTAAGTTCACTTCTATGATGCAGCGTTATAATGTGAATCATCGAGTAGCTACTGCCTATCATCCGCAAACGAATGGTCAAGCGGAAGTGTCTAACAGAGAGATAAAGCGCATTCTAGAGAAAGTTGTTTGTCCGTCAAGGAAGGATTGGTCTTTAAAGCTCGATGAAGCTGTTTGGGCTTATAGAACAGCATACAAAACTCCACTAGGGATGTCACCATTTCAGTTGGTGTACGGTAAGGGATGTCATCTACCAGCGGAGCTTGAGCATAAGGCCTACTGGGCATTGAAGAAATTGAACCTGGATTTAGATGCAGCTGGTAAGAAAAGAATGCTTCAGCTTAATGAACTTGATGAATTTCGACTTCAAGCGTACGAGAATAACAAAATGTATAAGGAAAAGGTGAAGAGGTGGCACGATAGGAAGCTACATCCTAAGTTATTTGTGCCAGGGCAAAAAGTTCTTTTATTCAACTCTCGGCTCCGACTTTTTCCTGGGAAGTTGAAATCGAGGTGGTACTAAATTTTCTTCATAAGCAAATTTTCACAAGGTTTGGAACGCCTCGGGTTATCATAAGTGATGAAGGATCGCATTTTTGCAACCGTAAGTTCACTTCTATGATGCAGCGTTATAATGTGAATCATCGAGTAGCTACTGCCTATCATCCGCAAACGAATGGTCAAGCGGAAGTGTCTAACAGAGAGATAAAGCGCATTCTAGAGAAGGTTGTTTGTCCGTCAAGGAAGGATTGGTCTTTAAAGCTCGATGAAGCTGTTTGGGCTTACAGAACAGCATACAAAACTCCACTAGGGATGTCACCGTTTCAGTTGGTGTACGGTAAGGGATGTCATCTACCAGCGGAGCTTGAGCATAAGGCCTACTGGGCATTGAAGAAATTGAACCTGGATTTAGATGCAGCTGGTAAGAAAAGAATGCTTCAGCTTAATGAACTTGATGAATTTCGACTTCAAGCGTACGAGAATAACAAAATGTATAAGGAAAAGGTGAAGAGGTGGCACGATAGGAAGCTACATCCTAAGTTATTTGTGCCAGGGCAACAAGTTCTTTTATTCAACTCTCGGCTCCAACGTTTTCCTGGGAAGTTGAAATCAAGGTGGTCTGGACCTTTTATTGTCAAAACTGTGTTTCCACATGGAGCGGTGGAAATTTTTGAGAATGATTCGGACCAAGCATTCAAGGTTAATGGTCAGCGGTTGAAGCACTACTATGGGGACATGGCAAACCGAGAGGTGGTTAGTGCCATTTTGTTGACTACTTGAGAAAGGTACGGAACGTCAAGCTAATGACGAAAAAGAAGCGCTGCGTGGGAGGCAACCCATGAATTGTTGTTACAGGAACCCTTAGAAGTTAATAACCTATCCAAAAATACAAAAAAATCAGAAAACAGGGGCTGAAATTTTTTTTTTCCAGAGACCCTCTGCGCGGGTCGAGTTCCAGAAAATTTTTTGCAGTTCAGAAAAAAAAAAAAAACAAAAACACAAAAATAGTTTTAGCCCATAAACCCACGAATTATTCCCACTACCCCATCATTTTAACCCTCAATTCCCAAACCCTAATCTAATCCATACCCTATATATACATACACCTATCCTACATATCTCCCACAAAACTTCCTACACTTAAACCCTCTCACAAACATCAAAAATCAGTTCTTACACACTTCTATTCACGAATCAATGGCACCCAAGAGAGCACGCACTATTGACAGCAGCAGCACATTTCCTACTGCTGATTCTTCGAGGGGCACTGCTGCAAGGCCTCGGTTAACTGACAGAGCTGCGGAGGAGGAGTACACTAGGCTGTTGGGGAAGCCGATTCTGAAGGAGAGGGGGTTTTTACCATTAGGGAGGGATGGTGAGTTGTTGCCCATGATTGCAGAGAAGGGGTGGATAGCTTTTTGTGAGTCACCCGAAGCAGTACTGATGAGCGTTGTTCGCGAGTTCTACGCGAACGCGAAGGCTGAAAAGAATGGGTTTTCTGTAGTCTGTGGGCTGACGGTTGATTATCATCCTGCGGCGATTCGCCGTGTGATTGGACAGCGAGAGAGGAAGCCCGAGGAGGAGAACTGGAATGAAAAGACTGCTGAGGATTTTGACTTGGATTTGATTTGTGCGACTCTCTGTCGACCGGGCACAGTTTGGAACCGCAGTCCAGCCAATAATGAGTATCGTCACTTTCCGGCGATCGCCATGAACAGGTATGCCCGTGCATGGAATGCATTTATATGTGCTAATATTTTGCCTTCTTCACATGCACACGAGGTCACAGTTGAGAGAGCACAGCTGTTGTGGGGAATTCTGAATGAGGAATACTATGTGGACCTTGGTGAGTTTATCTACCAAGGAATTCTGAAGTTTTTGAGGGGAGCAAAGCATATGAACATTCCTTATGCATCCACGGTTACGAAGCTATGCCGAGCAGTGGGAGTGAACTGGCCGGCTCATGAGCAGTTGTAGTTGCCAGCAGCTCCGATAGATTCTGGCACTCTGAATGGGATGCAGGAGTGGACCGGTGGTGAGCCTGAGGAGCATGGGCTGGGTTATCGTCTTCCAGGAGGGCGTCCAGCACGAGGTGCTACTATGGCGAGGCCAGGGCGTGGTGAGGCTGGTTCGTCGAGAGCTCAGGAGGGTGCTGGGATGGGTGATGCCCAGTATAGGAGGCTTTCACGGTGGATGGATGCCATGTATGAGACGCAGAGTAGGTTTGCTCAGGAGCTCACCCTTGCGTTAGGGACTACTTTTCGAGGCCTTGGAGCTGATATCCAGTGGCCAATTTTTGGTGAGGACTCTGCATACCCGCCGCCTGATACTCCACCCGCTGAGGGTGATGATGATGATGACTCCGAGTAGGTATACCCTGTGTTCCTTTCTACTACTTTCACTGAGGACAGTGAAGATTTTTAGTTTGGGGGTGGTAGTTAAAGGAATATTGTGTGTGTGTCATTTAGTTGCATATTCATGATAGTTAGTTCATATAGTTGCATAATTTATGCCATATAGTTTTTTTTATGAATGTCATGTAGCTCATGCAATTACTATGATCCCTTTTGCAATGATTTATCGACTGAATTGTGATATTGATGCGAGTGTAGTGATAACATTAAAGTGATATTAAGTTGTGTAGGTTGATATGCATGCTAGAAACAATTGTAAGTCCACTGAGTCTTAAAGAATGCGTAAGGGCTAGATTGTTGTTATGATTTGGTTGTTTTCAAGGTCAATCTATTTATTATGCTTAGAATTCGATTATAGGTTCTTAGTGATAAAAACATGAAAAAGAAAATTTTTTGAAGAAAAAAAAAAATATGGAAGTTGTTGCTAGTTGTGGCTAGGCGTCAAATGGCTAGTAGCCGGCTCGCTTATGTTGCGAGTAGTCTAGGGTTGAGTAAGATGGAGCGAAACGCACTTGCTCAGAAGTTATGAAAAAAAAAAAAAATTCTGCATAATTGATCAAGAGTGGGCTCTTTGGTATCCGAGTTATTAAGTTCTTAGGGGACTTTGTGCCTAGTGACCCAAGGCTTTTAGAGTCTGGGATCCGCTAACCTAACGCTCGTTACATGGATACCATTGTATAAGTCTTTTGTGGACCCCACTCATTGCACGGTTAAATAAGCATTTGAGTTGTAAATAAAAAGCACAATTCCGTAGTAAGCTCCAGAGTTCTTGTAGTGTTGTATATCACTTTGTGCCTAGAATTTTTATTCTTTGTATAATCGTAGGATTGCGTTGAGGATAGTCTAGTCATAGTAATTGGTCTAGTTCCGAAGCATATCTGTTAAGCATTCGCACACACCACGTTTCTGGCTGTTTGTCCGGTTGCATGAGTTTATTGATCTTTAGATGTCTAACTGCATTCGTTGAGATGTGACAATTTGGTTGGTTAATTGTAGTAAGGGGGATCGTTGCATTTTCATATAGATTGCATTCATGCATATTTTTATTTGTTTTGAGTCTGTGACGCTTGAGGACAAGCATCGATTTAAGTTTGGGGGTGTGATAAGTGGCATTTTATACCACTTAGAACGTCTTAAAATGGCTTAAATTGGTGTCTTGAAATCAAGTATTTTGTGTATTTAATGCGTTTTTCTAGTGTTTATGCATTTCAGGGTATTAGTTGCATTTCGGGGGAGGAATCATCAAGAATAAGCCTTGGCATGTGTTCACCATTGCGAGAGGAAAGGAATGGGCAGATTACGGCGAAAAAACGGAGCAAGCTTGGAATTTTTCCAGTAGGGTCCTGCGCGCTCGCGCAGCAATGCTGAGCGGCCGCGCAGCAGCCTGCGCGCCCGCGCAGAAATGCTGAGCGGCCGCGCAAGGTCGGGGAAAAAGCTGAATTATTTTAGACTTCTACTTCTGTGTGGCTTCCAACTTCTATGTAATCTGAGTTTTATGGGACTATTATATAGGTAGATTTGAGACGTTTTCATAGAGATTATTAAGGAGATTATGTTTTAGATTGTGTTTTACGCAAGAAGCGAAGGAGATAAGGAAGAAGACCGATTTAGCACACCGCAACGAAGAGGAAGCATATATTCTTGTGATTCTTGTTTCGTTGTAACGTTGGATGCTAGTTTTCTTGCTTTGACTTATTTACTCTTGTGACGTACTCTGTTTTAATATAATTAGTTTAGTTATTATTTTCTTGTGTTTGTTTATCATGATTTCATATGAACCCATGATGGCGATGAGTTCTATTATGGGCTAATCGTGATCATGGGGTTACAATGGATTTATTATGGAATTCTTTAGTTAATTGTTTAATACTTTAGTGTGTGATGATTGCATGATATCTAGTATTGGTTGCGCGTATTCGTCTTATGTGCGTCGCGAACATATAAGATATGGTGTTAATCTCTTGTGAAGCGACGGTGGATCTTGAGATTTAGAACTTGCCATTCTAGCATAGGTTCATGTACGTTGTGCATGATTAGTGGGTAACTCTAACAGTTTTATTTGCCCTATGTAATCAAAAGGAATAACTTGTGCTTAAATCGTTGTGTTGTCAATTTCTGTAGACATATAGGAACTCAACATGATTGATGACTATTCAACTTCTATCTTAATTGTGGATGCTTGGTAGAATGGTATTAGTACAATGAAAGTTGGCTTTTATCAGTTTCGTGTTATTCGATTAATGTCATCACTGTCACATGCTAAATGTAATAACAATGGTTATAGAAGGAAGTAATAATGAAGTTGTGATCTCATGAGTGTTTTATTATTGATAATTTGAAGTGTTAGTTAAGTGGTTAATTAAGTAGTTAATTATAGTTAATATTTGATCAACAATTTTAAGTGTTATTATCTTAACATTGAGAAGTAATCATACATTGGTGAGTGAGTTTAATTAGACAATAATTTAGTCTGAGTCTCTGAGGGAACGAACTAGAAAGTATTTTATATTACTTGTGAACGCGTATACTTGCGTGAATATTAGTGCGTGTTTTCGCCCTAACAGTTAACAGTAGTGTAAATAAAAAACTAAATTTTTTCCATACATACTTACGTTGAATTTCAAAGCTTAACATTTTTCATTAAAATCAACTTTTATATTAACAGTATTGTAAATTTTACATTATTGTATATTATGTTTGCAAGTCATTTGGACTTTAGTTATGCAATTTTTATCTTTTAAAATTGAGTAAGTTAATTGTAAGTTAGCACTGAACTCAGTAATAACATAGAGCAGTACATATAATTTATTTAAATAAAATTCAAAATTTTTGGTCAACTCTATATTCAGCATATATGTTAATTTTTAGCTTTTTCTGTGTAAACATATCAACGACATTCTACAGATTAAGTTTAAACGTTTCGTTTTAAAGTATACTGACTACCCTATTTATATTCATTTGTTAAATACAAATTATACAACATAAAGAATAATTTATATATATTTTATTTAATGAGCTGTATTAGAAATGTCGTGTAATTTGATAATATCTTGTATGAAAATAATATAAATAATCAACTTGTATTTGATATTGTATAATATTTACAAATAAGAAAATAATTATTAACATTATAATTGTATAATTATGTATAAAAAAAACTACATGCGCCTCCCACGTTTTATTATTCTAATTATGAAGTGACGCTGCTACATAAACTATCTGCAGATGTGGAAATTTTTCGTAGTAAAATTGACGCACCCCTTCATGAATCGTTGCCACCCTTTCGTTTTTTATAAAAACGATATATATGAACCTTCTTCATTTTCACAATTTTATCTGCCTCTAAGCACTCCTCTTAATTTGATATATTTTCTCACAGTCTAAGATATGTTTCCGTACGATTCAAAAGATCTTTCTCGCAAGAGAAAATTCTTTGAAGTAGGAAATACTAGTGCAGATCCCTTTGGTTTATATTCTAATGTTGATGCATTTTATGCACCGCCACCCAG
The DNA here is from genome assembly GCF_009905375.1 of Apium graveolens. Classification (NCBI taxonomy): domain Eukaryota; kingdom Viridiplantae; phylum Streptophyta; class Magnoliopsida; order Apiales; family Apiaceae; genus Apium; species Apium graveolens. The sequence continues at coordinate 97,784 of NW_027418326.1, forward strand.
ACCCTGTACTACTCTAAAACACGATTTCAAGAATCTAATGGATAGACCTCTTCAGTATTTTTCTTCGTTACTATTACACGGTAGCAGCAGTGAAGATGATGATGAGAATTTAGATGTTTTTCGTCAAAAATGTAAAGGTGAAGTTGTTCCATTGGACCCCTTGATGGAATCTGATCATGTAAGTATGATTCTTTAATTTCGTTACTAGGTGTGCCAAGAGACTTGTGATTTGTTCTAATGTGATGACATTTTATTTTTAGAAAATTAATCTGCATACCAGGAAGAATGAAACGGACGGGCTATGGAGTTGGCAAATTGTCAAAGAAGCAGAGAAGTTAGAAGAGAAAGACGCGCAAATCCAGAAGTTATCGAGTGAATTATACGATAAGACAAAGCAATTGGTTTCATGTCAGTTGGAGAACATTGTGTTAGAGAAGAAAACGAAGATGGCAGTAAAGAAATTCAAATCTCTTCGGAAGTCCATGAAGAAGATACTATCACGACGCCTATTAAGAACAAAACATGTACATGTAGTATCAAGGCCTGGTGCTGCAGGACAGGAAGAAACAGCGGAATCCTCGTTTGTTGTTACACAAAGGAATGAAGAAGCATGGTTGTTTTGTAAAGTTTGCGAAACACGGATGGCTAACATGATAATTTGCCCATGCAAGCATTTGAGTGTGTGCAGAAGGTGCGATGCTACGATCACAAAGTGCCCTATTTGTGATGCTGCAAAGATAACCAGTGTGGAAGTCTGTCTTCCTTAGGCAAGCACACATGCATAGTCAGGGGCATTTGCTAATCTGGTGTTTGTGGTAACAAATTGCAATTTGTTTGTGTTTTTAATTTAATTTGTGGATGTATTAATGTGTCTCTTAAATGATTCTCATGTAATAATGTTACCTGCTTATGTAGTTGGAATGAAATAGTTATGCTATCACTTAAGTAAATTTTAATAATCAAAATTAGATTAACTATTTTTTTTCAATTCAATGATATAAAGAATATTTTACTCTCATCCAAAAACAAATCTATCGAACATCTATTACAGCCTACCAATTTCGTGGACAAAATTGCCTTTCTTTTTGCGGAAATGGACACTTCGTGGTTAATGAAAGATAACGCAATGTATTAAACCTCTTGCATATATTTACTAATTAGAAGTGTTGGACATTTTGAACTAAAAGTTGCTAGACACAATTTTTGAGTTCAAAAATTTTAGGTAAATTTTTTATGAATAATCCTCACTGACACCTAAAAACGCAATATTTTTATACTACGAGTATATATGACTTGTGTGGTTATTAAATATTTGACAAGTATTTGTAAACAAATGTGTAACAACATTTGTATATCAACAAACATTAATATTTAACCAAGAGCTACACTATTAAAAAAAGAAAGAATTTTAGAGATCCGATCAAATCAAATTTACTAAATGATTTAAAACTTTCTGATATGATAATGATATACAAATTTATATTCTTCAGAATTATATGATGATAGAATAATCTTCTAATTTAATTCTATTAAGAGACAATCAATTATCATAAAAGTAGTGAGATTTGTAACGGTAATCAACAACACTATAAAAATGCTCATTTCATAGCACATTTCTTATGATTTTTCTATTTTATTTATTTATACATAGGGGTTAAGAAACAATGTCAATGTTGGGTAAATTCTTGGTGATGGGGTTGGTTGTTTTGACTCTCACAGTAAGCCCAGCAAGTTCAATCTCATGTCAAGATGCTGTGACCAAGATTTTGCCTTGTGAGTTATATTTGTTGGGATTTGGTGATGTCTCTGTACCATGTTGTCAAGGTGTTGCACAGTTGAATCAGATCGCTAGTTCTAAATCGGAGCTTAAATCATTGTGTATTTGTTTAAAACAAGCAGCACAACAATTCCATATCAATGCTGACAGAGCTAGGCAACTGCCCGATCGTTGTCATGTTACCACACCGGTTCCTATTGATCCCAATATCAACTGTGATATGTAAGTTGTGTGATGATATTATATTTGATTTTAAACATTTCCTTTTCAAAGTTCTCCAAAGTCCAAGGGTATAATATGCTTATTCATTCCATCTCATCTGTTTGCAGAATTTAAGGATATGGAGAAAAATGGCTTGGTGTGCCAAAATAAGCCAGCCAGAACTACAAGAATGAAATGAAGATGGGAGAAATGATTACTAAATTCTGATTTTAGTGCTCGTACATGTTTAAAAGTGTGCTAAAGATCGTTTTTATGTGTGGGTAATTTCTAATAACAAATCTGATGATGTTTCTTAGTGTTTTAATTTAAAATAAGTGTTATGTATTTTTTTTAATTGCTGCCACATTACTTTCCTGTGAGTATCAAAGTATAACAACAGTAATATGTTAGATATCTAAATGAACATATCCAAAATGTACCATATACAAACCGTAATATGTTTGTATATGTTATCTAAATAGTCTGTGTTAAAGTTTGTGGAGTTCCAATGTTTTCTTGGAACTTATATCGAAAGATATCAAAAAAATTTTACATCATAATGAAGATAGATAGATAGCTGTTCTCGAACCTACTACACTTCAGATACTTAATTGTTAATGTAAGATATAACAATGGATATATTTCTAGCTAGAAGCGGTGGACACTTGGGCCTAAATTTGCTTGACACAAAATTTTGAGTTGGAAAGAACAACAAATGAGGCAAGCTGAAGAGATTGAGTAGTCATGTATTGGCTCATTGAAGCACCCAAACTGGCGGCCTGATCTATCAGTTTATTAGAAGTCCATGTTCCTATCTCAAGAGGACAGATGGATCCTTCTCTTTACGAGTCTGTTGATAAACACTGTCAAGAGACCCTTCAATGGTAGGACAACAATCCTCACACATAGATGGTGGAACCACTTGGTTTGTTGTTAAATGATCCGATTTATAAGTAAGCATCTCTTGTGAAATATAAGCAACACTAAATCCTTCTAGAGCCCAAACCTGATCCGTTAATATCATGCACAATATATTTCTAGAAAATTATATAATGTCCTGGAATGGAGTTTGTATGCACAGGCAGTAAAATCCACTAGACTAGCATTAAATGTCTGATCACAGCTTTCTCTACTGCGCTTTGCAGCACAAATTCATCAGATTTCTCAGCTTCTAATCTTAAAGCAACATTTTTTTGACAAATGAAGTTAAATTGAGGAGCTTTATTCTTGAAGCCAGCAACTCTTAAAGCCCTGATATTTAGAAAGAAATACATTACATAATGGATGAGCTAAGTTCTATCCGTGTAACTTCATATTAATATTTTGAAGCACAAACAATGAATTTTTTAGTCATGCATAGAATTATTTTTTGAGTACCACAGAAATAAATTTGATTTCATAGTTGTAGTACAACTCTACTGGAACTTTTTCTGAGCGGATAAGTAGAGTTCTCTCAACTTACCGGTATAGGAAAGTGACTACTATTTCATATCCTTCTCCAAGCTTAACATCTACAAGATCAACCAATTCTTGTTCTTCCTTCTCACTAATCAGATAATTTGCCACAGTATAGGATGTTGTACCGTTCTGCTGGATAGGCAAGAACCCAGAATAAGCCATAGTTGGAATGAGGATATAGGAGACTTTACTAGGCTTGGAAAGAAGATTAATATTTACACCAAATTAACTGTTTGTAGAACTTTGTATTTGGATATAAGAGCGCTCACAAGAGGTAGTCCATTGCTATTGTATTCAAGGGTTGGTATGTACTGTGATATGGTCCCTGTTATAGCAACTTTGTATTTGGCCACAGCCTTGTTATAATCCCTATTCATGACTATTTACTACATTCTGCCTTGATAAAATCTGCCAAGTCCTTGTCTGACCTGCTGTCCTGCTCCTCTTCATTTGTAGGAGTTTGTTTGTTTACTCCAGCAGATGTCGAAAACAAATTGGAAAGTAAAAAAACTTTAAAATAGGCCGAGAGCAAAGGATAATAGCCTTGTCAACATTGGCAATTCGGTCGATATCATTGAATGTCTTCATAATTTACGACAAGAATGAAACTGTTGGTGTCAATGTGCCCACAAGGCCGTGTCGCTGCAAATACTCACCACTAAATTCCAACCAAGTACTTCAGCAAGAAGCTGCTTCTGGATTTCTGGTTTCATTTTCGATACACTCAAATTCCTTCCTGTTCTTCTCTGTTGTCACATTACTTCTCAGCCTGCTCTCCCTCTTGACCTTATTGCTTTCACAAAATTTTCAGTACTCATGATGAATCATGATTGTTCCCCTGCCGTGATACATGAAAATAATATCTTTACACTTGTTAAGCGTTACACTTGCTAACTTTGATTAGAAAAACTGCAAATATTTAAAATTATATCTTTTAGAATAAGTATATTCTTATCACAATCATTAATAGAAAATAATTACGTTATTTTACTACTATTCATACACCAATTGTGATACAATGTCCTAATACAATCCTAAATAAAATATGATTAGAGATTTGACCAATTATAAATATACAAAGATTACATTGTTCTACTGCTAATCAAAAATCAAAATACGATACAATGGTAGATGAAATATAATTAGATATTGTATTATATATAGTTGTAATTCAATTTCTCATTTGTATATTTCAATATATGCATATTTGTTATAACAATATTATTACAAATTATCAAAAATAAAAATAATACTGTAACAACGTCAGAAATAATGATATATTGCCCGCAAGGGTTGACTCAGTTGGTTAAAAATGAGATAATTACCCTCTTGATCACGGGTTCGAATCCCACGAGAGGAGAATTTATGCTTATTGATATGGGCCTAAAATTAGCCTAGAAATATATTTGATGTTGAATTAATTAGACCTGATATGGTCCAATAACGAAGCCCAATTAACGAGGCCCGAAGCCCTGATTATTTATTAATTTTGTAATTAATAGATAGGGAAGATTAACAGCTCATTAAATGAGTTTAAACAGTGATATAAATCTATAAAGATAGCCTTGAGGGTACCTATACCCACAAGGAGTCTGATTCCTTGATTCTAGGACTTCAAAGTCTATCCAAAGTTTGAGGCTTGTTCAACAAGTCTCCAAACCCTAGTCCAATTCAAGAACTCCCAACATCTATATAAAGGGTCTCACCCCTCCTCTCAGAACTACGTTTTTGGCTTAATTCTCTAATACACAGAGATACGTAGGCATCTCGTAAAGGTAGAGTTAAGCTACGAAACACGAGAGCAGCCATAAAAGGCCTTGATCTCCCGAACCTTAGTAATAAATACAACAGTTAATATACCCTAAGTTTTTATCCATAACATTTGGCGCCGTCTGTGGGAATCCGTAATAACAACCATGGCGAGAACACAGAATGGAAACAGCGCCCCTGAAGGAACTCCAGCTGCAACAACTCAAGCGATTTCGTCAAAGGTGGAGATACCCCCACACTCGTCCTATACCTCTGCACAAGGAGGAACCCCGGTAGGAGAAACTGAACCTCAGCCACAAGGGATGATTCCCCCGGCTCCTCAAGGGACGAATTCCCAACTTCAGCAGTTACATACGCCTGTGAATTCTCGACCCGTTGGGTACGAGTATTCAACTGTTGTGACCACTAACCCCCCTTATGGGATGCCCCTTTACCCCGAGGTTGGAGAAGTGGACATGCTAATCGGAGTGAAGCACAAGGGAAGATGCCCCAATATGTACGTGGTTTGGCTCCTATCCCGGAGGATCAAGAATTCTCTGGCCCTTACACTGAGAGAGACTCTGAATCTTCGGATGATAATGTAGCCCCAAGAAGGAGGCGTGCTGGCAAAGAACCAATTTCTGATGGTGGCCAGCGTCCTAGGAGCACCCAAGGGACGAATCCCCAAGAAGTGCAGGAGAGAATCAGGGCTCACGAGGATGAGATTCAAAGGCTGAAGCACGACCTGGAGGCACACCTGACCCCATACCCCCACTACCACCGAGGAGGAGAAATCCTCCTCCAATCATAGACCTGGATGGTCCACAGCAGAGAAGGGCTGTTGTCCCAAGGGCTGATCCAAGTGATCTCCTGGCCCTAGGAGATCCTGATGATCCCACTCCATCATTTACTGAAGAGATAATGAATGCCCATATCTCAAGGAAGTATAAGAAGCCCACCATCAAAGCTTATGATGGCGCTGGAGACCCCGCTAATTATGTCAGGATATTCTCTAATGCACTGTTGCTGCAGCCCGTGAATGACGCTAAGTGTCGGGTCTTTCCTCAAACCCTGTCGGGAATGGCTCAAAGATGGTATAGCCGTTTGCCTCCGAATTCTATTGAGTCCTTCAGAGAGCTAAGTCAAGCTTTTATTAAGCAATTTATCAGTGGGAGAATGCATGAGAAAAGTTCAGCATCCCTCATGAGCATTGTGCAGGGAGCAAAAGAGTCCTTGAGAGACTATCTAAATCGTTTCACCAAGGAAGCTTTGAAGGTCCCAGACCTTGATGACAAGGTAGCTATTATAGCACTGCAAAAGGAAACTAGGGACGAGTTCTTCAAGATGTCATTAGCTAAGCGACCCCCTGAAAGCATGTTACAGCTCCAAGACAGGGCTGGGAAGTACATCAAAGTAGAGAAGATCATGAGGAAGACGGTAGTGAAAAACGAGCCCGCTGGTGGCAAGAAGTGAAAAACTGATATGGAATATATTGCTAAGGACAAATATCCTAGAACTGAGCAAAGCAATGATTCAACCCCGAAAAAGGGAGGACCAGGACAAAATTTCACTGAATATGCTAAGTCGAATGCTCCTGAGAGTCAGATCTTGATGGAAATCAAGAAGTACATAGATGTTCGTTGGCCTAAGTCTCTGAAGGATGATCCTACCAAGCGGGATAAGAGCAAATATTGCAAATTTCACAAGGATATTGGCCATGACACCGATGAGTGTAGACAATTGAAGGATGAAATAGATTTCCTCATTCGAAAAGGAAGGTTGAGCAAGTATACCGGAGATGAAGGAGATAAAAATAACAACGGGAGAAAGAATTTTGATGATCGTATGAGGGACCAAGACGAGCAACAGCGAAATCCCCAACCTAGGGGACCGGTGATAAATGTAATCTTTGGAGGACCACGACCCCGAGGGCCTGTGATAAATACAATATTCGGAGGACTAACTATTGCTGGTTCATCCAAAAACTCAAGGAAAGTGTATACTAGAGAAGTTATGCATATCGTTAGGGAAGCCCCGAAGAGGGCTAGGACAGGAGTGACAATGACATTTGATGATTCTGACTTGGAGGGTGTGAAATTTCCTCATGATGATCCGTTGGTCATAACACCGATAATAGAAAACAGCCCGGTGAAGAGGGTCCTTGTAGATAATGGTGCCTCGGTGGACATTTTGCTCCATGATACCTTATTAAGGATGGGTTACAACGATTCTTAGTTAACCCAAACCGATATGCCGATATAAGGATTTGCAGGAGTGGAGTGCCCCGTGGAAGGGATAATAAAGTTGCCAATGACCATAGGTCAGGAACCAAGATAAACAACACAGATGTTGGACTTTGTAGTGGTAAAGACTGCAATCATGGGAATAACGGGAATACATACTTTCAAGGCAGTCACTTCTTCCTACCATTCAGTGATGAAGTTTCCCACTCGGAATGGGATTGGAGAAGAGAGAGGAGATCAAAAGATGGCAAGGAGTTGTTATGTGGCCTCTCTTAGGGCTGATGGATTTGGGGGACAGGTTCTGCCAATTGAAGATCTGGATATCCGTGAGAATGATGAGAAAAGAGGGAAGCCAGCAGAAGACTTGGTTCCGATTCCTTTGGCTCCCGAGGTTTCTGAGAAAGTAACTTTCATTGGAGCATCACTAGAGGATCCCCTTAGAGGGAAGTTGGTGAAGTTTTTACAAGAGAATTGTGATGTATTTGCATGGTCGGCAGCTGATATGCCAGGCATAGACTCGGAACTGATCACTCACAAGCTAAACGTGGATCTAAATCGAAAGACTGTGAAGCAAAAGAAAAGAAGTTTTGCTCTAGAAAGGCAGGAGCTATTAAGAAAGAAGTAGAAAAGCTTTTAGAGGCTGGTTTCATTGAGGAGATACAGTTTCCGGAATAGTTAGAAAACCCTGTGATGGTAAAGAAGGCTAATAGAAAATGGAGGATGTGCGTGAATTTTACCGATCTGAATGATGCATACCTTAAGGATTATTTCCCATTACCAAGGATAGATACATTGATAGATGATACTGCTGGTCATGAGATATTATTGTGCATATGTTGTGTACTTGATGATTTCATAAACAAAATATCTAAGTAGATTTTACTTAGTGAAATTATGTAGCACTCGACGGATAAGAATTATAGTCCCGACGGATAACTCATTATAGTCCCGACGGATGATTAACTTATTATCCATCGAGTGAGCAGCTTATGTAATAATAAGTTTGTAGCACAATTATGTATGCACCTTTGTATAGAATCTGTAGTAGCATATAAGTCATGTTGACTTTAACTAGAAATACAGAATAGGTTGATTAATTGTACATAATTGATGTCTTGTAATTCTGCATAAGTGATATAGAGTCAAGTGCCAAAATAGCTACCGACGGATGATTAACAAAGCCATCGACGGATGATCAAATGACTATCAACGGATATTTAATATAGCAGTCGACGGATGATCAATTAAACCATCAACGGATGTTCTGAAAGTCGACGGATGATCATATGAAGAATTCAAACAGCAGTTGAACAGTGAAAGCTGACACACAGCTGTCGAGATGTATACAAACACACTGTGGAAGCCCATTAACTGGGTAATAGAGGACGAAAAGCAGCAAAGCTTAAGACCGTTAGATTTTATATTTGTTCAGTCTTTTTGACTTTGTAATCTTGGTATTATATAAACCAAGAGAGTAGCAAATAAAAAAAATAACTGAGATAGCTGAGAAACATAAAAACAGAGAAATCTTTGTAAGCAGAATCTTTAGCATTTCCTGTATTCTCAGTAGTTCTATTTTGTAAGCAGCTGTGAGCATATCTGCACACAGAGTCCTCTCGATATATTATATATATATCTGGTGGAATTATTTAAATCCACCAGAAAGTTTTTAAAGACTCTTGTTTTTAATTACTTATGTTTTGATTCAATTAAGTTTACATTCCGCATTGTGCTAATCAAAACAAATATATCTATAATCGAGTTGAACATTTTTATTTCAAGAAAAAGGTTCAAGAATTCCATTCAACCCCCCTTCTGTAATTCTTGCTACATTGTTAAGGGACTAACAATTGGTATCAGAGCAAGCTCTTAATCTACAAAGAGTTTAAAGATCAAAACAATTCAGCAAGATGAACAAGAAAGATGTTGGAGTCAAGATTCCTTTTCTTGATAAAGATAATTACCATCATTGGAAGGTAAAGATGCATCTTCATATGCTTTCTCAAGATGAGGCCTATGTGGACTGCATAGAAAGAGGCCCTCATGTTCCAATGAGAGCTGCAACAGGAAACGAGCCATCTGTTCCAAAGCCAAGGCATGAATGGTCTGATCCTGACATTGAACAAGTCAGGAAAGATAAAAAGGCCATGAACATTTGGTTCAATGGTGTTGATGCAGATATGTTTGATAACATCATCAACTGCAAAACTGCCAAGGAAGTTTGGGACACAATACAGATAATTTGTGATGGCACTGAGCAAGTAAGAGAAAATAAAATGCAGCTCCTGATTCAGCAATATGAGCATTTTCACAATGAAGACAGTGAGTCACTCACTGACATTTTTAGTAGATTCCAAAAACTACTAAATGCTCTTAAGTTGCATGGAAGAGTCTATCAGACTAAAGACTCCAATCTGAAATTTCTCAGATCTCTTCCAAAGGAATGGAAACCAATGACAGTCTCATTGAGAAACTCACAAGATTATAAGGAGTTTACTTTAGAGAGACTGTATGGCATTCTTAAGACCTATGAGCTTGAGATAGAGCAGGATGAAAGAATGGAGAGAGGAAAGAAGAAAGGAGGATCCATTGTACTAGTTGCTGATCTGGAAAAGGAGAAGGAAGTGAAGATGGAAGCTGTAGAATCAACTTCAAAGGTCTGTGAGAATAAGGGTAAGGGGCTAGCTGAAAGTGAAGATTCATTGAGCCAAGATGACATGGAGGACATTGATGAGCACCTAGCATTTCTTTCAAGAAGATTTGCCAAGCTCAAGTTCAAGAAGAACTTTGGAGCAGCCAAGCCAAATAGAAACATGGTGGATAAGTCAAAATTCAAATGTTTCAAATGTGGCTTGGCAGGGCATTTTGCAAATGAGTGTAGAAAGTCAGATTCCAGTAAGAAAAGGTTTGAGTCTGTGGATTATAAGCAAAAATACTTTGATCTACTCAAACAAAAGGAAAGGGCTTTCATTACACAAGAGAATGACTGGGCAGCAGATGGTTTGGATGGAGATGAAGATGTCAGCTATGTCAATCTAGCCCTAATGGCCAAGTCTGATGAAACAGAGACAAGTTCCTCAAGCAATCAGGTAATCACTACAAACCTTGCACATTTATCTAAAACTGAGTGTAATGATGTCATAAATGACATGTCTACAGAATTGTATCATTTGCGTGTTACACTTAAGTCTCTCACTAAAGAAAATGCTAAAATCAAAGAAAACAACTTGTTTTTAAGTGAGAGGAATAATGTGCTTGAGTCTCAGTTTGTTGAGTTTGAGAAACTAAAAATTGAGTGTAAGATTGCCAAGGAGGAATTAACTGAGTCCTTGAAAAAGGAAGAAATTTTGAAGAAGCAGCTCAAGCGTGAACAAGAGGTGATTAAAGCATGGAAAACATCTAGGGATGTTCATGCTCAAATCACCAAAGTTCAAGGAATTGAGTCTTTTTGTGATGAAGCCTGGAAAAAGAATAAAGAGAAACTAGAACCTATTTTGGTAGATGGGTTGCTGACAGATGTAGACTCGACGGATGATGAGGACTATCCGTCGGATAACAAAAAGTGTTATCCACCGAATGATAAAAATCCTCATCCGTCGGCTGTAAGCAAACCCATTAGCAAAGCCAAATTAATCAAGCTGAATGATAAATATGGGTCTGTTTCCAAGAACTTTGTTTCAGGAGATTCAAGTCAAGCTAAGAAAGGGAAAAAGGCTAATGTTGGTCACATGACTGTCAAACAGTTAAGTGACAGACTTGAGAAAATAGAGGTAAAAATAGAGACTAAAAAGAAAAAACAATAGGAATGGTAAAGTAGGGATTAACAAACACAATAACTACACACCTGATAAATATGCTCCTAGAAAAATCTGTGTCAAGTGTGGTAGTGTAAATCATTTGTCTGTTAATTGCAAATCTGCCATGCCTACTCCCATGTCTGTTCAGCCTCAATTTCCTAACATGAATGCCATGCCTCCCATGCCTGTTAATACTATGCCTACACAGAACATGAATGCACAGTTTGCTAATATTCCATTTGCACCTAATCCATATTATGCTGCATACAATATGCCTCAAATGCCATTTAGCATGCCTTACTGGAATAACATGTTTGCACCAAGCATGTCATTTCCTGTTAGCCATAACATGCATGATAATTATGTTGCATTTAGTGGTTTCAAAGGTACAACCCAATTGACTAAGGAAGAATCTGGAATTCCTAAGTCAAATGAGATAAAACCTAAGAAACAGAAGAAGAAAGCTAACAAGGCAGGACCCAAGGAAACTTGGGTACCAAAATCAACTTGATTTGATTTTGATGTGTGCAGGGAAACAGAAAGAATCTTTGGTACTTGGATAGTGGCTGTTCAAGACACATGACTGGTGATTCTACCGTGCTCACAGAGTTTAAGGAGAGAGCTGGCCCAAGTATTACTTTTGGAGATGACAGCAAAGGTTATACTGTGGGATATGGCTTGATTTTAAAGGACAATGTCATCATTGAAGAGGTTGCCTTAGTGGATGGTCTCAAACACAATCTGTTGAGTATCAGCCAGCTTTGTGACAAAGGTAACTCAGTAACCTTCAACAAAGAAGCTTGTGTTGTGACTAACAATCAAAACAACAAAGTGGTTCTCACTGGTGTGAGAAGAGGAAATGTGTACCTAGTTGACTTCAACTTAACTAAAGCAGAATCTGTAACTTGTCTTCTCAGTAAAGCAAGTCAAGATGAAAGTTGGCTATGGCACAAGAAGCTATCCCATTTAAACTTCAAGACCATGAATGAGATGGTAAAGAAAGAACTAGTAAGAGGCATTCCTCTAGTGGAGTTTACAAAGGATGGACTATGTGATGCCTGCCAAAAAGGGAAGCAGATCAAAACATCATTCAGGAAGAAACTTGATTCAACAAATGAAGAGCCTCTGCAACTGCTTCACATGGATTTGTTTGGATCAGTCAATGTATTGTCAATTTCAAAGAAAAGATTTTGCCTAGTAATTGTAGATGATTTCTCAAAGTTCTCTTGGACATATTTCCTAAAGTCTAAAGATGAGGCTAGTGAAATCATCATCAATCACATAAGGCAAGTTAACAATCATCCTGATTTCAAAGTTAGAAGAATCAGGAGTGACAATGGAACTGAGTTCAAGAACTATGTCATGAGAGCATTTTGTGAGGAAAATGGGATCTTGCATGAGTTTTCAGCAGCAAGGACTCCACAACAGAATGGAGTAGTGGAAAGAAAGAACAGATCTCTTATTGAAGCTGCAAGGACAATGCTTAAAGAATCAAAATTACCAACATATTTCTGGGCTGAAGCTGTAAACACTGCATGCTACACTCAGAACATCTCTCTGATTAATCAAGCAAGATGCATGACTCCTTATCAATTGTTCAAGAATAAGAAGACAACTCTAAACTTTCTTCATGTCTTTGGCTGTAAATGCTATATTCTGAGAAATCAAACTGATCAAAATGGGAAGTTTGATGCTAAAGCAGATGAAGGAATTTTTGTTGGATATGTTGTTGGTAAGCATATAGAGTCTACAATCTAAGAACCAACATTGTTATGGAATCTATACATGTTGTGTTTGATGATAAAAAGATTGAAGGACTGAAAGATGGAGATTACCATGAGAGCCTCAAATTCGACAATGTTGAGATGGTCAGTGATGGAAATGATGATGAAAGTGATCAAGAAACAGTGTCTAAGGATAATGCAGACAAATCTACCACCAATGAAGCACAAAACTCAACATCCGTCGAGTTGCAAAATGCTTCATCCGTCGGAAGGCAATCTGTGTTATCCGTCGGTAGACAACCTGCCTTATCCGTCGGTACTCAAAATTCACCATCCGCCGGGTTATCAAAAGGAGCAGGAAGTCAAGGCAGATCACCCATTGAAAGTACCCCTTTCTCAAATCAAAGATCCACAAACTCAGGGGGAGTTTCTAGCAATCAAAACTCAATCACACATCAATACAACATTGAGGTCTCTTCATCTAGAGCTAATCTACCTCAACCAAGAAAATGGACAAAAGATCACCCCTTTGAACTGATTATTGGTGATGTTTCTTCTAGAGTTCAAACCAGGAGAGCAACTCAAGAAGAATGTCTATACAGCAGCTTTCTGTCAAAGGAAGAACCAAAGAAGGTAAAAGAAGCTTTGTTAGATCCTGATTGGATTTTAGCTATGCAGGAGGAGCTAAACCAATTTGAAAGGAATAAAGTATGGAAGCTGGTACCCAAGCCTAAAGGAAATAATCCAATAGACACCAAATGGGTATTCAGAAACAAGATGGATGAAAATGGCATAGTAGTAAGGAACAAAGCCAGATTGGTTGCTAAAGGCTATTGCCAGCAAGAAGGAATAGATTTTGATGAAATATTTGCTCCTGTTACAAGACTTGAAGCCATCAGAATCTTCTTAGCCTATGCAGCCCATGCCAATTTCAAGGTCTATCAAATGGAGGTCAAAAGTGCCTTTCTGAATGGAGATTTGGAGGAAGAAGTGTATGTTAGTCAACCTCCTGGCTTTGAAGATCCAAATTTTCCAGAGTATGTCTATTATCTACTGAAAGCACTTTATGGACTGAAGCAAGCACCTAGAGCCTGGTATGACACTTTATCAAAGTTCCTTTTGGAAAATCACTTCACAAGAGGTACTGTAGATAAAACTTTATTTTTCAGAAATGTTAATGGCTCTAGCATACTTGTTCAAATTTATGTAGATGATATTATTTTTGGCTCTACAGATGAGAAACTTTGTAAAAAGTTTGCCAAACTGATGCAAAGTAAGTATGAAATGAGTATGATGGGAGAACTAACTTACTTTCTTGGTTTATAAGTTAAGCAAGTTAGTGATGGAATATTTATTAGTCAAACTAAATATATTTTTGATCTCTTAAAGAAGTTTGATCTAATGGATTGCACATCTACAAAAACTCCCATGGCCACTGCAACTAAGCTTGAATTAAACACTACTGAAAAGTCTGTGGATATTTCAAGCTATAGAGGCATGGTTGGCTCACTTCTGTACTTAACAGCTAGTAGGCCAGATATAATGTTTGCTACATGTTTATGTGCTAGATTTCAGGCTGATCCTAGAGAGTCTCACTTGATAGCTATTAAGAGAATTTTTAGATATCTCAAGGGAACACCAAAACTTGGCATTTGGTATCCTAGAGATTCTGGTTTTGATCTAACTGGTTATTCAGATGCAGATTATGCAGGTTGCAGAATTGACAGAAAAAACACAACAGGAACTTGTCAATTTCTAGGAAACAAGCTTGTGTCCCGGTTCAGTAAAAAGCAAAATTCAGTTTCTACTTCTACAGCTGAAGCTGAATATATTGCTACTGGCAGTTGCTGTGCACATATTTTATGGATGAAAAATCAATTGCTAGACTATGGTTTGCAAGTTGAGAGGATTCCTATTTTCTGTGATAACACAAGTGCAATTGCCATCACTGAAAATCCAGTGCAACATGAAAGGAATATGTCCTAAGTCCAATCGTGTATTAGGATTTAGGAATAACTTTTATGTAATCTGTTTTGATTTCATTGATATTAATAAAGACTTGTTTTGTTTTTATTACGGGCTTTATCTATTTAAGTGTTTAAATAAGATATACCATAGTTTAGAGTAAAGCTTTTTATGGATTATGATGAGATCATAATAGTGAGACCTAAAAAGATGATAACTCTAAACTTAAATAGTTCCTGGTCGTAGGATTACTAACTGGTAATTAATAATCCGCAGAGATCGGTACATACTATGCTTGCTTCATTATGAAGGATGTCTGTTCTCATAGACATTTGTGTGGTGACACTATAGCTAGTATGTAGGTGCTTATTATAGAATAAGTTCACTGAACATGACTCGCACAGCTGAACAACTGATGGAGTTCACTCACGTGTCAGCAGTTGTTCACATAGTGATAGTTGTACAAGTATCCTTAGACTTGAGGTCATCATAGTCATCTTGTGTACACTGAACTATGCTTTGGTTTAGTTCTTAGTCTCCAGGGACAATTATTAGGGCTCTTCTGGGTATAGGAATTTTTACACGAAGATAGTGTATGATCAATAAAGGATCTACCCCTTCTAGTAAAGGAAGCGAATGTTCAAGGCTGATCCACTTATGCTAGTTCAGGAATCTCTGGCCAGAGTAAATGAAATTAGAAAGGAGTTTTTAATTTGCATAGAACTACGCATAGTAAATGGTAAGCAAGTGATTAAATTAGATAGGCTTGACACGAGATCCATGCCTTGTATTTAATCGGGACATTGTAGGGTAGAAGGAGTTTATTGTACGGTAACTATTCACTGACAGGTTCTTGGTATTCTAAGCAGTGAATTCATATTATCCGGATAGTCGCGATATGTTGAGAAGCATCACTCACGATGTAGAATAAATGTGATTAATTAATTAATCATATTTAATAAATTAGAGAATTTATATAAATAATGATAAAATAGTTTTATTATTATTTATTTCTACTACCGGCTTAATATTGAACCTACAGGGTCACACCATAAAAAGAGAATGATTTTATGGTGGAGGAATTAATTAATAATGGCTAATAATTATTTATTTGTGAAATAAATAATTAATTGGCAAATTTAATAATTGATTAAATGAGATTTAATTGATTATAAATTAATTAAGAAAAGTTCTTAATATTATTAATTAAGGATTTAATTTTTGGAAATTAAATCAAGAGAGAGAATTATTTCTAAAGTGTTTAGAAAAAGGATTAATAATTAAAAGGTGTTTTAATTATTAATGAGAATAATAAATGGGATAATAATAATAATATTTATGGGAAAATTTCAGCTGAAAATTTTGCCTATAAATACACTATTATAGACCCTATTTTATTCTAACCCCAGAAACCCAAAAGTTTTAGAAAACCAAATTCTCTCCACCTCCTGATCCTCCTAAAAGTCGTTTTCTTGGTGGATACCGGTGGAGTGCTTCACACTTGAGGAGCAACTGCTAAGGATCTCTGATCATTGTCTCCGAATTATTTTAAAAGGTTAGATTCGATCCCTCGAATTTTTATTCACGATTTATATGCTTTTATTTGGATTTTGTATGTGTAAAAGTGTTTTGCCATGCCCCCGCTGCGTTAAAAATCCAACACAACATTCAAGGACAAAGCACATAGACATCAAGTACCATTTCATAAGGGAACATGTAATGAATGGTACTGTAGAGTTACATTTTGTTCCAAGTGAGAAGCAACTTGCAGATATATTTACCAAGCCACTGGATGAATCCACCTTTTCTAGGTTGGTAAGTGAGTTAGGTATGCTTAATTACTCTTGAATCTATCTGAGTTATTTTGCAAGTTGAAATGTAGCCAGAAATTTAACTGATTTTTTTTTGGTCATGGATGAAATTTTGGCTAAGTCAAAATTTGCATCTCGACGGATGACCATTATCCATCGAGTTAAGTCATCCGTCGATATACAATGTGCAAATAAAAATCAATTACTTTTTCTGGAATCTTTTAAAACTCGACGGATAACAGTTTATCCTCATTCGTCGAATTGTCTAAATCTTAACCGTTAATTCCCTGAACATTATCCATCGAGTATACTTACAGTTTGTAAGTATTACACGACGGATAATGGGTGGAATTTTTACAGTTTATTTTTAAACGGCTATTTTAGGCAATTTCTATTGGGTAATTTACTTTTCTTTATTATTTTTGTAAGTCATATGTCATAGCCTATTTGTATATTCGAGGATTCAACTCAACTCAAATAAGAATGTAATAAGTAAATAGTGGATCGACCGTCAGAGAGATTTCGCAAAGTAATATCTGTCAAAGGATTCAGAAACAAGGTTCATCTACAGACTTGAGGAGTTAATTCACTGGAAGAAGTTCAAGAAGTTGATCATGCCTCAGTGATATAAATCAAGATCGTGGATTTAATCAAGTGACAGAGATCTCGTCAGGGTATCAATTAATTACAAGGATTTAATCTGAAGAAAATCAAAGTGTCAAAGTCAAGACATGAAGAAACATCACGGAAGTTAGTCACTCATGAACCAGACAGTACATCGAGTGTCAACATTGAAGTGGTGGAATTGATTCATAATTTTCAGTGATTTTCAGAAGATCTGCAAAAGGATGGGTGCTGTTGAAGACTAGAATTAATTCTCTATTAATTAATTAAGTCATCTAATTTAATTAAGAAAATAAATTATATCTGCGAAGAATAATTTATTTATTAATTGAATTAATTGATTAATTAATTCTGAATTAATTTTAGGAATTTTCAGAATTTAAATTGGATTAAAATCTGCATTAAATCAACAAGACAATTGAAAATGAACTAGCATGACAATCAGGATTGTCATACCGATTGTCATGCTAGGCCATTTTCAATAGTCTCACCGAAAGTTACACTAGGAGGAAGATTGTCTTGCTAGTTCATTCTGATTGTCATGCTAGTTCATTCTGATAGTCTTGCTAGTTCAAAAGATAGTCCTACCGAAAGTCTTGCTGAGCAAAAAGGATTGTCATACCAGCTTAACATTTCGGCTGTTGATTAAAAAGAAGCAGAAGACCTTCTTTCAATTATCTATCATTAAAAACAGAAGAACAAAGAACAAGAAAAGCAGCCGCCTTGAAATATTACATTTTTCATCTGTTTAATCCAAGATCAAAATTCTAGATTGTAATGTTAAATCCAAACCACTAGAATTATTTATCTTGTTCTTGTGTAACAATCTAGCGGATCAAAATCCCTAGAACTTAATCTCAAATCGCGTTTAGCATTTGATTCTAATTATTGCAAAAATAGAAAAAGTTCATGTCGAATTTATTCTAGATTTGTGATAATTGATTTGAGATTAATACCTTGTAATCGATACAGTTGTTGTAACACCTTTCAAGTTTAATAATATTTTTATTTAACTTGAATTTTGTTTCACATTTTTTTATTCCGCATTTATTCGATTATTTGGTACTGTTTGTATTCAACCCCCCCTTCTACAAACACATTGGGACCCAACAATTGGTATCAGAGCCTTCTGATTAACGAACAAATCAAGATCCTAGACTTTTGTGATTTTTCAACTCCTTGAATTTTTATTTATTCAAAAATTCATAATGACTTCACATAAAGTTGGAACCGTTAAAATTCCACAATTTGATAAAGAGAATTATATCATGTGGAAGAAGAAGATGCTATTATTTTTACAAGTTGCAAATCCCAAATATTCAAACTTGTTAAAGAAGGGTATAAAAACTCCGATGGTTATTGAACCGGAGGTAATAATAGATGGTGTGGTGACTACTAAAGCTAGAACCTATCCAAAAGAGCCTGAAGATTTTACTCCTGCTGAGAAGGAAGAAGCCTCCTTGGATGCCAGCCTTCAATTAATATTAATTGATTCCCTTGATCCCTTGATGAACAGACATGTGATGAACTGTAAAAATTCCAAACACATGTGGGAAACTATTGAGGTGATTAATGAAGGCACATAGGAAGTTAGGGAGAACAAGTTGGAAATCCTAACCTCTAAATATGAACATTTCAAATCAAATCCAGGAGAAGGAATTACTGAAGTGTTTGAGAGGTACAATGCGTTGATCAACAACCTGAACATCAATGGAAAGTATTATTCAATCAGGGAGGTCAACAAAAAGTTCCTTTTAACACTGCCAGCTCATCTTGAACATAGAATCACTGCCATTAGAGAAGCTAGAGATCTGAGTGAGATTTCTTTGGACAGGCTCTATGGAGTGTTAAAAACTTATGAGTTGGAGCAGACTCAACAGAAGGAAGTCTACGGGAAGGATAGAATGGTCAGCACATCTACTGCACTTGTAGCTGAAGGTCAACAACAACAACAATCTCAACAGTTAGAAAGAATGGTACAGTTTTCCAAGGGTGAGGAAAATGAGTTAGTAGCAGAATATGATCCTCCTACTACAAATCAATCAAGTGATGATTTTTATTCCTTGGAAGAGCTGGAGCAATTGGAAGACGAGTCAATGGCCCAAATTGTCATGAGATTCTCCCATGTCAGATTCAAGAGGAATCCCAAGCTTAAGTACAAGTCCAACTACAACAAATTCCAGAAAGGTGGATCTTCATCCTCTAACACCAGCAGTGGTGGATACAAAATAGGGATGGTTGATCGGAGCACCATTAGATGCTATAACTGCAATGAGTTGGGACACTTTGCCACAGAATGTAGAAAGCCAAAGCAAGTAAGAAAGAACTCTGAAAGGGCTTATCTGGCAAAGGGAAGAAGCTGGGATGATACTGACAGTGAAGATGAAGAAGAAGGAAATCTTGCTCTTATGGCTGTTGATGGAAAAGCTTCATCGTCAAGAATAGAGGTAAAACTTTCTGATGCTGAAATGGTTTATCATCTAAGAGGTAACTTAGATTGTGCACGTCGTGATAATGAACTGTTAAGTTTACAGATCACAGACCTTGAGAAAGAGGTCAATGAATTAAGACTTGTGCACATTAATCAAGACAAATTGAAAGAACAGGTATCTTTTCTAGAGAATAGAGTTGACTGTTATAGAAAACTCGAAACTATTCTCAAAGACAAGATCACCGGTCTTGAGACTAAGGTTAGAGCCTACTTCAATTCTTGTTCGAAGGCTAAAGAGTTCTACAGTAAGCAAGCTGTTAATCAAACATCTGGAATAGGTTATGATTACAATGCTGCTATTGGAGAATTAGGTATAAACTCCCCTCCTCGTGTCTGTGCTAAAGGGAGGGAAGTACCACATGTGCTTAAGGGTGTTGATGAACCCCTCTATAAAGCATCAATTGCTGAACCATTTGATGCGACCTCTTCTGTTATTCAAGAAGAAATACGTGCTGAAGATCTTGCTAATAAGAAGGTTGTTTCCAAGTCGAGTGTGTCGAAAGTTCCAGTCAAAGTTGTGAAAGCAACTGAGACTAACTCAGACACACATGAGTTGGATAACAAAAATGCCATGTCTACCATGCATAAATTGCCTGCTATTAATATCTCTCATAAAGCATGTGGTGTTTCTAATTGTATGTCTTGTGCTTTTAATATGATGTATGCTTATTTTAATGGTAAGCATGTGTCTAATGATAAGACTACTCCTCGTCAGCATGTGAATAACAAGAAGCATGATAGGTCTAAGACTGCCAGTCCTTCTAAGGCTAGAAAGGAGACATTTGTGCCTAAGCTTAAACAAAAATTTGTTAAGGCTGTTTACAAGGTCAAATGTTCAGTCATTGAGAAAGTTGAGACAATTAAAATTAAAAATGTTGTTTTGCCTGACAAAGGACAGTTCTACAAGTATGCCGGGCCCAACCAAGTTTGGGTTCCGAAGAAGGTCTAATCCATTTGTAGTGCAGGGCATTAAACAGGTGTAACCGGTAGTGTGGATTCTTGACAGTGGATCATCAAGACATATGACCGGAGATAGAGCCCTGCTATCAAATGTGGATTGAGAAAGCTGGCCCCCTGGTTACCTTTGGAGATAACAGCAAAGGGTTATCTGAGGGATATGGCTGTTTGCAAGCTGGATATGTTATCATTGTAATTTTGTATATTGTGCTAGGTTATTATCAGGAAGCAGTATCCAACATATAGCATCAGTGACGAGACTTGAGAATATTATGACATATCAAGCACCTGCTGCACATTACACTTGGAATTGTACTCTAGTAAGATGTGTACAAGTGTACTCCTGGTTGGTAAGTCAAAAGAGGAAGTCAGTGCACCACAGTTCATGAACTTTGCAGTTGCAGATCTATTGGACTATGCAATCTCTTCTTCATAATCTCACTTCAGGTTGGTATGAACTAGTATACTGCTCAAGCAATCGTCAAGGACATGGTATGACACTCTAACTGCAGTTATAATTTTATATGAATAAGTAGAGTCGTCATATTTATAACTATCTTATCACTAAGCACAATCATATTGTTTTATATGTGCAGTGGTATATTGATTATGCAACATAACAATTAGTATCTAAAGTACTTGACAAGTATCGGTCAATGATATCTTGTTAACATTATGTTGCAGATATTTGTAAGCTTTTGACATGAATGAGAATTACTTAGACTTTACCCTAAGTGATCAATGTTTTATCAAAAACTCATTCATATTGAAAAACAAAATCAAACTTCTCTCTACATTAGTGATTTCTTATGTCATGTAAAATCTTTTGAAATCACTATTGTAAATCATTTTCTCTCTATAACCATATATTCTGTGTTACAGGTTCAGTCTCCAATGACTTTCTTTCATTGACAGTCATGAGGTTGAAAACCCACAACGTCTATCCCAGACTGTAAAGACAAACACAAAAACAGAACCAACCAACACTCTCTTACCACTAAATGTAGTATGAATGAGCATGAGGGAGATAGTGCCTTAGTGCACCACATAAGGAAGGTTCTGTAGTCAACCCAGTAGCTCTGTCTCCTACATAGATGAGTAGTATTTAAACCGAGACAACTGCTAGCCCCCATACATCTTCTCAAAAAGATGTAATGGTTGAAAAGGCACAAAAACAGTTACTAGATTCATTCTCTCAACAGGGTGAGTCTATTGAATTTTGCCTGTCGGCCAAGGTATCCGATGTAGTGTCACCACTTCAAACATAAACAATTCTTGATGCACAAGGAGAGGTTACACACACAAAGGATGAGTTGACGGAAACAAGAGTTTCGACCATTTTAAGGTCAGATTCGATTGTTCAAGGTTCGTTAGTGGACCAATTGCCTTTACAGGTGTTAGGAGAGGATACTGATCCAAAAGCCATATGTCAGTGGTCAGTATCTACCTCCCCAGGCTTAAATCCCCTGGATGCATCTGCGGATAGTGGATCTGACATAGGTGCAGATCGACAACTTGTTGACAATGATTCAGATATTACCTGATAAGTCACAAGGAAATGTCTTCACAGACATTAGAAGGGAACCTTGATCTTTATGCTAAAATCTTTGGATCATTGTTTACCTTCCCAGAATTCAAATCTGGAACCCTAAAAGGGAAACTAGCAACTTGTAGATTATGACTCAGATTTATCTGACGAGTTTAACAAGGATGGGGATTTGTGAACTCCCATTGCACCACCAGTGACCTCCTTTAAGGATGGCTAAGGTGATTTTCCTTGCAGGTACAGCTGGATTATGGAGCTATGAGAGAAGAGTGATACACTTGTGAGAATGAGTGTAAACACGAGTGGAGAGAAGAGTGAAACACATGTGAGGTACACTAAACAGAATCACACACTCACAGTGAGGTAGAAAGAGAAACTACTTGTTATTTCTTTTCCAACCAAGTGAAATATGAGAACTCCTTCAGACGACGGCATACATTCCTTCTTTAAGGGGGAGATAAAAGCTTAAGAAATAGTTTGGAGGATTCCTCAACTAAGGGGGAGCAATAGCAGGGAGGAAGAAAAAGATCCTAAAAATGTACACTACACCACACCATTGTTGTTTCTAACTACGGATCCTATTGTACGGGAGAGGTGGTAAACACAAGGTGATTTTCTGATAAGGGAAGAAGCAGTTAGGGGAGTACCATTGGTTTTTATCTGCGGATCCTATTTTACGGGAGAGGTGGTAAAACGAAGGTGATCTTCTTTAATCAGTTGATTCTCATAGGGGGAGAAGCAAGAGATATGGGCTTCTCAACAGGAAATGTGGTTGTACAAATGAAGATGGAACTACTTGAAGATATGTTCAGTCTAGAGGAACATCTACTTGGAATCTGGAAAATGTTAAATCTCATCCAGAACTTTTCTACTATTTACTTTGCATTTCTTTTTATATCTTTTTCTTATTTGTTAGTTGAGTTATCCTCTAGGTATTTGTGTGTTATTGTCTAACAAACAAATAGGGGGAGATTGTAAGTCATATGTCATAGCCTATTTGTAAATTCGAGGATTCAACTCAACTCAAATAAGAATGTAATAAGTAAATAGTGGATCGACCGTCAGAGAGATCTCGCAAAGTAATATCTGTCAAAGGATTCAGAAACAAGGTTCATCTACAGACTTGAGGAGTTAATTCACTGGAAGAAGTTCAAGAAGTTGATCATGCCTCAGTGATATAAATCAAGATCGTGGATTTAATCAAGTGACAGAGATCTCGTCAGGGTATCAATTAATTACAAGGATTTAATCTGAAGAAAATCAAAGTGTCAAAGTCAAGACATGAAGAAACATCACGGAAGTTAGTCACTCATGAACCAGACAGTACATCGAGTGTCAACATTGAAGTGGTGGAATTGATTCATAATTTTCAGTGATTTTCAGAAGATCTGCAGAAGGATGGGTGCTGTTGAAGACTAGAATTAATTCTCTATTAATTAATTAAGTCATCTAATTTAATTAAGAAAATAAATTATATCTGCGAAGAATAATTTATTTATTAATTGAATTAATTGATTAATTAATTCTGAATTAATTTTAGGAATTTTCAGAATTTAAATTGGATTAAAATCTGCATTAAATCAACAAGACAATTGAAAATGAACTAGCATGACAATCAGGATTGTCATACCGATTGTCATGCTAGGCCATTTTCAATAGTCTCACCGAAAGTTACACTAGGAGGAGGATTGTCTTGCTAGTTCATTCTGATTGTCATGCTAGTTCATTCTGATAGTCTTGCTAGTTCAAAAGATAGTCCTACCGAAAGTCTTGCTGAGCAAAAAGGATTGTCATACCAGCTTAACATTTCGGCTGTTGATTAAAAAGAAGCAGAAGACCTTCTTTCAATTATCTATCATTAAAAACAGAAGAACAAAGAACAAGAAAAGCAGCCGCCTTGAAATATTACATTTTTCATCTGTTTAATCCAAGATCAAAATTCTAGATTGTAATGTTAAATCCAAACCACTAGAATTATTTATCTTGTTCTTGTGTAACAATCTAGCGGATCAAAATCCCTAGAACTTAATCTCAAATCGCGTTTAGCATTTGATTCTAATTATTGCAAAAATAGAAAAAGTTCATGTCAAATTTATTCTAGATTTGTGATAATTGATTTGAGATTAATACCTTGTAATCGATACAGTTGTTGTAACACCTTTCAAGTTTAATAATATTTTTATTTAACTTGAATTTTGTTTCACATTTTTTTATTCCGCATTTATTCGATTATTTGGTACTGTTTGTATTCAACCCCCCCTTCTACAAACACATTGGGACCCAACAATTTTCATCCGTTGTTTTTGAGGGAGTATAAAAGCTTATTTCATTCCAATTATTTTCTTTTATCATTCTCAAATTCCACTGCTTTTATTTTATTATCTCTCAAGCAAATATCCTCTTTCTCTTCAAGCTTTCATTCTCTAACAATGGCACATGTAGTAAAGATCATGTCTCAGACTGGGTTCATTTATGAGAAGAACAACTTCACTGCTTTGGTCAATAAGGGTATTCAACAATCAGAAGACTATCACAAGATGATGGACTTCGTGAAGAACTGTAAGTTAAGTTATGCCATGCTTGAATCACCCACAGTTTACTGTGAAGTTGTTGAAGAGATGTGGACCACTGCAAACTACAACTCTACTGACAAAACCATCACTCTAACTATCAAAGGTAATGAGTTCTGTATCAATAGTGATGTGATAAAAGCATGTTTCAAAATTCCTCATGATAATGTAACTTCACCACACACTGACACTGATATTATCAATATGCTTAATTCCATGCATTATGCACTTCCTACTAATAAGCTAAGTGAGATTAGAAGATTAGGTCTTAGGAAGGAATGGAGTTTCATGTGTGATGTTGTGACTAAAGTTTTCTCTGGAAAAGTCAATAATTTTGATTCTGTGAACATTTCCATGCTTAACATGCTATACATGTTAGTTACAGATAAATTTTACAATTTCAGTGACCATGTCTTGTATGAGTTAGGTTTTAAACTAGGTGAGTTAGCCAAAAGGGAAATAATGTATATTATGCTAGATTTTTCATGATATTGGCTAACCATCTTTGTCAAGAGATTGTACTTGAGAACCCAAACAACAAATTAGCTTGTTGGGTTCAAGAGAGAAGAATCATTGCAGATTTGAACAGAGCCAACCATCATAGGGATGTGCCAATGTTCTACTTTCCTGTAATGCAGACACCTCAGGTAAGTGAGGTAAGTTCATCCATACCCTCAACTATTCCAATCTCCTCAATTTCTTTGAGTTCAGGAGTAGCTATGGCAACTGTGACAATGACCAAACAGTTGCCTACCAAAGCTGCCAAATCAACTACAATTTCTAAATCCAAGTCAAAGAAAACCCCCTCTGGTATCTCTCAAAAGGTACCAGTTGAAAAATCTACCAAAGCCAAAGAGGGGAGTGTGAAGGAGGGTCAGTTAGGTGAGGGAAGGGGTGAACATCAAAGAAACCCCAAGGATAAGGTTGGAGAGTTGAGTGAATCCCAGCCTAGCCACACTGCAGTTTCCCAATAAACTGCAGTGCTTAAAAAGGACAAAAGCTCACTTCTAGCTGCATCCTCCCAAAAGGATGTGGCTATTGAACAAAGCTCTCAGCCAAGAGCACAGGCCAAAAGGGTTAGGGACACAAGCTCACCCCAAACTTACACAAGAAAGAAGAAATCCAAAACAACTGGGGATGCACAGGGCACACACACAGTGTAAACTGGTGCTAAAGACACAGTCCCTGTACTTTCTCAAATTCAGATTGATGTGGCTCCAATAAATGTGGATTCACAGCCAAAATCTCTTATAATAGAAACCTCTGAAACACCATACTCACCAACAAACTCTGTGGAAGTGGATATGATAAACACTTCAATTCCTGATTCCCCTTTTTTAACTCTGTTGGGGAAGCCAAAATCTAGTGCAAGTGAGCATCATCTTTTAGATGATTTGTTGGCTCACTTGCCAATTCTTTCAGATACTATTGTGACATCTGTACCTCAAATAACTTTAATAAACACAGAGTCAACAATAGATTCTCTTCCCACCTCATTCATTTCTACTCTCTCGATGGATATTGCTTATCCGTTGAGTAGTGATTGTATTCCGACGGATAAGCTTAACGGCAGTTATCCATGTGATAGCTTTACCACTCACCCGATGGATATCACTTATCGGTCGAGTGTCTCTGCACAACTTCAAACTTCAATTATTTCTAGTGCAGAAGATTTAGTGGTAATACAGTCACTCTTAGGACTGAGAGAGGAGAGTGCTTTGAGTGAGAGGCTGGGTTGCTCCCAGTCAAAAGGAGAGGAAAAGAGTAAATCTCAGCAATCCATTTATTCAGGATTGGAAAAATTGAGTGAGAGGAGTCCCACCTTAGTAGGTGAAGGTGAGGGTGTGAGGGTGGGGAGCCAGGGTGAGACCCTGATGCAACAAAAGAGAGATTATGAGAGAAAGGCTGGTACAGGAGAAATAAGGGTGGATCCAGCCATTGCTAGTGAGTCAATGATTGTGGATGATGCTGAAAAGGGAAGACAATTTCAGCAACATTATAAAGCTGAAATTGATAACATTTCCTTGGATGCTGACACTTTTACTCATCCTATGTCAGCCTATCAATTGTAGGCTACTCAGGGCAATGTGGAGGCAGAACAGACTTTGAATCTAGTACACACCTCAGAATCTCTTCAAAGAGATAAAGCTGCTGTCAATAGGATGCCTTCTCAAGCTGGTAAGCCATCTGAAGAATTTGGAGTAAATTCTAATGATGATGACTCTGTTTCTTTGGATGGAAGCATGAACTTAGGGGGAGATGAAGGCCCAAGTTCTGTTTTAAATTTACCTGGATGGGCATGGAGAAAGGAATTTACACCAGGACAATTTGATGTGTCTTTGGTCAAGCAAGTGGTGGCTATTCAAAAGGCCCTTCAGGAGACTTCAGATGCTGGTACCAAGGCTATTCTTCAAGCTCACCTAGACTCTCTACATCTCATGAAGATCCAGCACTTAAGACATAATATGAGTGTGGATGAACTAAAAAGAGATATAGCTGCTTGAAGACATAAAATTCTGAGAAGTTGGATTCAATAATGCCATATGGTACCATGCAAGATCTACTACTAAGATTGAGGAGAGAATCAGACTCTGAAAAGAAGCTAGCCAAGCTGGAAAACAGAGTTCAAGTTATTGAGAATTCAGTGGCTATCCTTCTTCAAAATCAACAGACTCAGACAACTCTTCTCATGCAACTGGCTAAAGCACAAGGCCTAACTCCTCAACTTGATGATAACAAAAAGGGGGAGAGAGAATCAAGTAAGGGGGAGAAAGGATCAACTGAGGGGGAGAAACTTCAAGTACAAATCAACAAAGTAATTCTACCTTCAATTACAATCTCCAAGCCAACAGTTGCAGATGGTATAGATCTAATTAAAGCAGCAACAACAAATTTGAAAGTTGCTGAAAAAGGAAAGTTGAGTTTGATCAACTGGAATAAGATTGATGAGGAGATACAGAAAAATTTTGAACTAGTCAATGAGCCAGTTCAGTCAGCCATCCATCACTCTCATGTCAAGCCAATCAGTGTGAATGAGATGAACATGAACTATCTGGAAAAAGGACAATCTTCCTGCATCAAGTCTATAAAGGCTGAAACAATTCTTAAACCAAGGGCAAATTATCCAAAGTCATCTTGGAAGAACCCTATGGACACTGTGTATGAGACACCCAAGCCTGATGAAAAGAAGCTTCTGTCAAGATCTATTGTCTTCTATAAAGATCCAGCTGATTCAGCTTCATAAAGGAGAATTGCTAAGATATTCAGAAATGGAAAGGAAATTTGTGTGGTAGCTGGACATCCACAGTTTGCTCAAGCAAAGAAAGAAGAAAAAGCCAGATTAAAGTAGGAAAAGAGGCAAGCTGCCCTAGATGCAAAGAAGTCTAAACAAAAGAAAGAACAGATTGCTATCTTGGCCAAGCTACAGGTTGTGAATTCTTCTCAACAAATTCCCTCTCAACCATCTGAAGCTGCTGAATCAAAGAAGAAGATTGAAGAACAGAAGAAATCCCCAAGGAAGAAAGAATTGGCTTGAAGAACAAAAAGGAAACTGGATGTTGTTGACAAGGAATTGGAAGATCAATTTCCTAAGGAATCCACTCAAACTACAACTCAAGCATCAAAGCCCTCTGTGGTATTTGAAGACATAAGGGTGGTGGATGCCTACAGGAACATACATGGTGAACCTATTGTGCCAAAGGATGAGCCAATAGAGTGGGATAAAATACCAATTCTTGACTTCAACTTACCAATCCTTAGCAAGCCAAAAAGGACAAAGTCAAGGGTAGTCAAGAAAGTGAAGCTGTCACCACTCAAATCCAAGTCAGTAGTTAAATCTCAACCCAAGGTCAACAGGGGAGACTACTTGTACTTGTGTGACATCAAAGAATTTTCAGATCTAAACCTTTATCTGGATGAACTGGATGAAGTAAGGGCAATTGATGTATACAGAAACCTACCTGAAAGGTTAGTGTTCAAGTACAAAGGAGGAAGGGAGATTCAGTGGCCACTTCACAGGATTCTTCAAAAAGCCAAGCTGTGCTGATTAAAGTCTATTCATCCTTCAAGAAAAACTTTGGGTTCAATGTAACTGCAAGAAGACTAGTATTGAAGAAGATTGAAGAGCTGAGGAGTGTTAGAGCTAAAGATGCACTCCCAAAGACTCTAATCATCCCATACATAGGGAGAAAAGTGCATCTAAGGCCCTACTGGATGATGGAATTCATGGATGACAAGGGTGTGAGAAGATTCTTTAGATTAGAAGACCAACTGAGTATCTCTGGCAATGAGACTCTCTTGGAAATGCAATAAAAGCTAGATCTCTCAGAATCTGATGAACTAGAATTCCACAGGCAGCTCCAGAATCAAATTGAAGAAAATAACAGAAAGCTTGGAAGAAGATCCAGACCTTCAAGGAACTAGAAAAATCTGCTCAGGCTAGATGAGCATCTTGAATTGACCGTGAGCCAAACCTTGCACATTTTAATTAATTGAAGCACTTTCAGTTTATCTACTTATCTTTAAAGATATATGTTCAGGATGTTTTGTTATCATCAAGTATCTCTTAATTTATGCCTACAATTCCAGTAGACATAAATTGGGGGAGATTATTGTGCATATGTTGTGTACTTGATGATTTCATAAACAAAACATCTAAGTAGATTTTACTTAGTGAAATTATGTAGCACTCGACGGATAAGAATTATAGTCCCGACGGATAACTCATTATAGTCTCGACGGATGATTAACTTATTATCCATCGAGTGAGCAGCTTATGTAATAATAAGTTTGTAGCACAGTTATGTATGCACCTTTGTATAGAATCTGTAGTAGCATATAAGTCATGTTGACTTTAACTAGATATGCAGAATAGGTTGATTAATTGTACATAATTGATGTCTTGTAATTCTGCATAAGTGATATAGAGTCAAGTGCCAAAATAGCTACCGACGGATGATTAACAAAGCCTTCGACGGATGATCAAATGACTATCAACGGATGTTTAATATAGCAGTCGACGGATGATCAATTAAACCATCAACGAATGTTCTGAAAGTCGACAAATGATCATATGAAGAATTCAAACAGCAGTTGAACAGTGAAAGCTGACACACAGCCGTCGAGATGTATACAAACACACTGTGGAAGCCCATTAACTGGGTAATAGAGGACGAAAAGCAGCAAAGCTTAAGACTATTAGATTTTATATTTGTTCAGTCTTTTTGACTTTGTAATCTTGGTATTATATAAACCAAGAGAGTAGCAAATAAAAAAATAACTGAGATAGCTGAGAAACACAAAAACAGAGAAATCTTTGTAAGCAGAATCTTTAGCATTTCCTGTATTCTCAGTAGTTCTATTTTGTAAGCAGCTGTGAGCATATCTGCACACAGAGTCCTCTCGATATATTATATATATCTCTGGTGGAATTGTTTAAATCCACCAGAAAGTTTTTAAAGACTCTTGTTTTTAATTACTTATGTTTTGATTCAATTAAGTTTACATTCCGCATTGTGCTAATCAAAACAAATATATCTATAAACGAGTTGAACATTTTTATTTCAAGAAAAAGGTTCAAGAATTCCATTCAACCCCCCTTCTGTAATTCTTGCTACATTGTTAAGGGACTAACAGATGTTGAGCTTCATGGATAGATTCAGTGGATACAATCAGATCAAGATGCATAAGGATGACATCCCAAAGGTATCATTCATTACTAACTTTGGTGTTTTTTGTTATATTGTTATAGCATTTGGTCTAAAGAATGCAGAAACGACCTATCAAAGGTTGGTAAATAAAATTTTGAAGAACCTTATTGGCAAAACTATGGAAGTTTATGTTGATGACATGTTAGTCAAGAGTTTATTAAGGGCTGATCACAGAACCCATTTGAGGGAATCCTTTGAGGTGTTGAGATATCACAAAATGATGCTAAATCCTGCAAAGTGTGTTTTTGGGGTGGGATCTGGAAAGTTTTTAGGTCTGATGGTCTCCAAGAGGGGAATCAAGGCCAATCTTGATAAAATAAAGGCTATCCTAGACATGGAACTACCACGTTCCATAAAGGACGTTCAAAAACTCACTGGAAGAGTTGCAGCTCTAAGACGTTTAATCTCCAAATCCGGAGACAAGTGCTTGTCATTCTTTAAATCCCTGAAGAAGGTTAAGGATTTTGTATGGACTAAAGAAAGCCAGGAGACATTCGAAGGATTAGAGAAATATATGGCTCAAGCCCCGTTGTTGGCAAAGCCAACTCTGAATGAAACTTTGTACTTAAACTTGGCCGTTTCAGAAAATGCCTTGAGTGCTGTATTGGTTAAGGAGGAACCAAAAATCCAGAAACCCGTATACTATGTTAGTAAAATTCTGCATGGAGCTGAGTTGAATTATTCAACTATTGAGAAGTTTGCTTTAGCCTTGGTGATGGCTTCGAGGAAGTTGCGTCCTTATTTTAGGCTCATAAAATTGAAGTGCTAACAAATCAACCATTGAGAAACATCATTAATAGTCCCAAAGCTAGTGGGAGGCTGATTAAGTGGGCAATAGTATTGGGAGAGTTTGACATCAAGTACAAGCCACGAACGACAATAACAGCCCAGGCATTGGCTGACTTCGTGGTGGAATGTACCATACCCAACCAAGAAGTCGGGGGCAGGAAGATACTATACCTCAATACACAAAAGATGATAAAGGAGACAAAGAAAAGGGCGTTAAAGAAAAGGAATATTGGGTTCTTTATTTTGATGGGGCATCAAAAGCAAATTCAAGCGGAGCTGGGCTAGTTTTGCAAAGCCCAGATGGGTTCCTGATCGAATATGCTATGAAGCTAGACTTCCCAACCACGAATAATGAAGCAAAATATGAAGCCCTGATAGCTGGCCTCGGCCTACCAGGAACACTGAGGGTCAAGAACTTAAAAGTCTGTGGGGATTCAAAGCTAGTCATATCCTAGGTCAAGGGAGAGTTGGAGGTAAGAGATGATACAATGGCTAAGTATGTCCGCCTAGTAAGGGCTGTGATGACTCAGTTCGATGAATGCCACGTTGAGCACATTCCAAGGGAGGAAAATGCTAAGGCAGATGTGTTGTTTAAGTTCGCTTCATCAGAGATAGAGAAAAGTTCAGGAAGCGTATACTTCCACGTTTTAAAAACACGGAACATTGATGTTAAGCTTGTAGCCCCTATAGGGCTGGGGACATCATGGATAAATCCCATTAAGGCCCATATTCAAACTGGTTGGCTACCAAATGATGTAACTGAAGCACAAAAATTAACTGTTTGAGCACTGAGATACTCCTTGATCGATGGGATTTTATACAAAGGATCTTATGTGGTTCCTTACTTAAGATGTCTCAGACCTGATGAGGCACGTATGGCTCTTGAAGAAGTATACGAAGGTATCCATGGGCAACACCCGGGGGGAAGAGCACTGGCTCATAAGATAACCCGTTTAGGCTTTTATTGGCTAGAGATGATGGCCGATGCCAAAGACTATGTGAGGAAGTGTGAACATTGTCAGAAATATGCACCAGTTATTCGACAACCTCCTGAGATGCCGACTTCCATCAATTCTCTCATCCCTTTTGCTATGTGGGGAATGGATATACTTGGGCCTTTTCCCATGGCCACAGCTCAAAGAAAGTTCTTGATTGTAGCCATAGATTATTTCACTAAGTGGATTGAAGCCAAGCCTTTGGCCAAGATCACAACTAAGCAGGTTGCACAATTCCTGTGGGAAAATATCATGTGCAGGTATGGAATTCCCCGTATCCTAGTTACCGATAACGGAATACAGTTCAACAATGAAGAATTCAGGAAGTATTGTGAAGAGAATGAAATTGAATTGCGGTTTACCTCCGTAGCTCATCTGCAAGCCAATGGGCAAGCGAAAGTGGCAAATCGTATAATCCTAGATGGTCTAAAGAAGAGGATCGAGAAATCCAAGAATAATTGGGTGGATGAAATACTCCCATTACTTTGAGCTTATCGGACTACTTGTTCACTACTGGAGCAACTCCCTTTATGTTAACATATGGGGCAGAAGCGGTTGTTTCTGTGGAGATATCGAACTCGTCTCCCAGAATCCAAGCATACAATGCAGAAGAAAATCAGGAAGGGCAAAGGCTGGCCCTGGACCTGATAGATGAAGTTCGTGATGAAACATATGCCAATATAGTTGAGTATCAGAAAAAAACCTCATTCTATTACAACTTAAGAGTAAAAGAAAGGTTCTTCAAGCAAGGTGACTTGGTTTTAAGAAAGGGGGAAGCCTCTGGATTAGGGTAGAAAGGAAAACTCACGCCGAATTGGGAAGGGCCATACAAGGTTAAGAGCGTTCTAAGAAGAGGATCTTACAAGTTGGAGACCATGGATGGAGAAGAACTGCCTCGTACTTGGCATGCTCAAAACCTGAAAATTTACTATATATAGCTTGTATTTGCTATAGTGGTGGTAACAAGGCTCAAAAGCACCTGGAAGCTTTTTTCACTTAGAATTTTTTATAGATTCGATAGGAGTTATGTTTTAGATTTATCAGGGTTGAACCTATTTCATGTAAGGTGCTAAAATACCAAGTTATAATATAATTCATTCGGTTTGATCATGTTTGTTGAATTGTAGATTCTGAAAAAACCAAGTTACAAAACTTGAGTTAAGGTCGTGAGGAACTTGAAAGTTTAAGAAAATGCCTCAGTTACTTGAAATTTGAATACTTGAAAAAATTAAAAAGACAAGTAAAAACATGCAAAGTCTTTTATAAAGTCTGAAAACATTTAAAGGAAAGTAGATTACATAAGGGAAGGGAATTAGGCGTTTTGCTTAGAAGGCCCAGAATCCTTTCCAGAGCTGCTGCCAGAGCCATCCTGGGAACTTTCCTCGGAAGTTTCCTCGGAAGTTTCCTCGGTTGGCCCATCAGAAGCTTCCTCGGAAGTCTCTGAAGAGGTCCCCTCTGAAGTCTCTTCGGCTGAATCTTTAGTCACCGTCAGTTGGGGAGCTTCCTTTGTAGGCTCCTCCACCCTACGGATTCTTCTTCAAAAGAGGATTCATATTCCCCTGAGCTAGACTCGATCTCCTTCCTTTTCTGACCTTGGCCCCAGCTCCCTGATGGCACTCTGAATGGGGAGGCAGAATTACCTTCCTTAATGAGATCAGCCAGCTTATCAGCGATGCCTCCAAGAGTTGGGACTTGTTGAAGACAAGGGAAGGAAGCTTTCTCAAGAATTTCAGGAAACTCGTCCTGAATAGCCTCTACAGCGGCGTCCCAGCCTTCCTTATAGCTAACAGGATGAAGGAGGGCGTCGTGCTCCACCATCAAGTCTTTGAACTCCTGAGTGTCTATCCAGGCGTCAAAGGCTTTATCTTTTTTATTTTTGAGAATCACTATCTCAGCCCGAGCCATTTCCAGGTCAGAGGTTGAGGAGGCAAGTTGGGCCTTGAGGTTTTCAATTTGCTGGTTGGCCTCATCTAGTTTCTTTGTTGTGTCCTCTAAACCAACCTTCCAAGCCTTAACTTGGTGAAGTGCCCCTTGAAAATGGACGTTTGCCTGAAAGGAATAAAGAAAAAGTGAGGAAGGTAAGGAAAATGATGACAAAAAATAATAGTAACAAAAAATAAAAAAATATATATATACCGTCGCTAGGGCCTGAGCACTAAAAAGCTTATTAGCCTCCAAGTCTTGTTAGAGGACAAGGTTGTGGTAGTCTACCGGGGAAATAGACTGAATTGACCATTCCTTGGCGTGTTTCGTATTGCCAACGATCGAGTCTTTTCCCCAAATTCCCCAGGCTGGTTAGAAGAAGGCCCCTGGTTTCTGTTTTGTACGCAAGGGTTGGTTGGGGCCTTCTTCGTCCCCTTCTTTAGTTTGAAGCAGAATCTCAGAGAAGCGATCCCCAAGGCGCGGGTCCTTTAAAACCTTTCCAGCGCGCTTCATCCTGGTTATTTCCTGGTCCTTAGGCTTGGTAGCCTCTTCGATCCTTCCAGCCACTACACGAATCAAAGAAAAAGGAATTGAAAAGATTATAAAGTAAAAAGGAAAGATAAAGGAAGCAAACTAAAAAAGGGAAGGGAACTTACCTTTCACCGGAATGGGAGAAAGACCGCGTTCCACAAGGACTATCTCTATGATAAGGTCCCAGGAATGGGATGTCCCGTTATCTTGGGTGAGGAGATTAAAGGCCTTAGTCTCCTCCTCAGTCAAGATGATGTCATTTGGGTTGCCGTCAATAACTTGCCCAAAGGACGAGCGAAAAAGCGTCCCCCAGTCGCCGCCTTCTCAGTGAACATAGAGAAACTCTTTCTTCCACCCTAAGTTATTATCAGGGATGGACTTTCCATTCACGATATGAGGAATGGTTGGGCGCTGGTTCAGAGAAACCCACCCTGGATTCTTATCAGGGCTGTTCTTGAACTGAAAAATCTTTCTAAACACAGCGACCGTAGGAGGTACGTCATATTTGGTGCATTGCGATAAAAAACAAAGAATTAACCTCCAGGAGTTTGGAGGGAGTTGGCAAGGGCTAATGCCCACATCTACTAGCAAGAGTGGAATAAAGGGATGAAAGGGAAGTCTGATACCTGCCCTCAGGGTGTCCCCAAAGACACATAAGGAGTCCTTCTTTCAATGGCAAGCCCTGTCGGCCGGACCTACAAGAACCAACTTGTACGGCTCCTTGACCCTGAAGAAAGACCTCATCCTGTCCAAGTCCTTTGGATCCCGAAAAATGTTGACGTGATCAAACGCATCCAGATGAGCGTTAGACGGGTATTCGTCCCCTCGTGTGTTGATCATGTCAATCAAGGAAATGTACCTCGACCGAATGGAGAACTCGTTCGACTTTTTGGCCAAGTTCATCATGGCCAAACGGGTTATTCTCTTATCTACCATCTGAAGAAAGCAAAAAAAAGAACAGTTTTAGACACAAACTTTATACATAAAAAGTGCATAAAAAATGAATAGAGTAGGAGAGTATCCATCTTACCTGGAATAATGCTCGAATAAGGCTGAATTGCTAGAAAGAAATCTTTGAGAAGCTTAATCTCCGACCTACAGTTATCCTTAAGCTTCTTAGGTTTTTTGAGAGAAGAAGAGAGAAAGGAAATTGAGAAATGAGAAGTGAAGATTGAACTACTTCACCCCCTCCTTTATATAGGAAAGGAGAGGAAGACAAAGGGACAAAAAAGCCAATTAAGTAAAGTCCCAAAAAGAAAAGCCCAACTTCCTAAACTTTCCAAAAAATTCTGAAAGTTTTCAGGGAAACCTGGAAGGTTCTCGAAAATTCGATCAGGATCCAGGCCCAAATCCAAATCGGATTAGGAAAAGCCCATGCCCAAATCCAAATAGGATTAAGAAAAGCCCTGGCCCAAATCCAAATTGGATTTGGAAAAGCCCAGTTCAATAAAATTCCTACTCCAAAGAAAGACCAGGATTGAGGTCGTATATGAGGTCGTGAATCTTGTTCGAAGTCTTTCGAACAAGAGGCTGAAAAACACCCATCAACTCGACCAGGATTGAGGTCGTAAATGAGATCGTGAATCCTATTCGAAGTCTTTCGAACAAGAGGCTGAAAAACACCCATCAACTCAACCAGGATTGAGGTCGTATATGAGGTCGTGAATCCTGTTCGAAGTTTTTCGAACAAGAGGCTAAAAAACACCCATCAAATCGACCAGGATTGAGGTCGTATAAGAGGTCGTGAATCCTGTTCGAAGTCTTTCGAACAAGAGACTGAAAAACACCCATCAACTCGACCAGGATTGAGGTCGTATATGGGGTCGTGAATCTTGTTCGAAATCTTACGAACAAGAGGCTGAAAAACACCCATCAACTCGACCAAGATTGAGGTCGTATATGAGATCGTGAATCCTGTTCGAAGTCTTTCGAACAAGAGCCTGAAAAATGCCCACCAAGTTGACTAGGATTGAGTTCAAAGTATGAATAACTTCGACCAGAACCCTGGTCGAGATCCAGGTCATCAATTCTACTTGAAGTCTTTCGACCAAGCCAATCAGTGTGAATGAGATGAGCATGAACTATCTGGAAAAAGGACAATCTTCCTGCATCAAGTCTACAAAGGCTGAAACAATTCTTAAACCAAGGGCAAATTATCCAAAGTCATCTTGGAAGAACCCTATGGACACTGTGTATGAGACACCCAAGCCTGATGAAAAGAAGCTTCTGTCAAGATCTATTGTCTTCTATAAAGATCCAGCTGATTCAGCTTCATAAAGGAGAATTGCTAAGATATTCAGAAATGGAAAGGAAATTTGTGTGGTAGCTGGACATCCACAGTTTGCTCAAGCAAAGAAAGAAGAAAAAGCCAGATTAAAGCAGGAAAAGAGGCAAGCTGCTCTAGATGCAAAGAAGTCAAAACAAAAGAAAGAACAGATTGCTATCTTGGCCAAGCTACAGGCTGTGAATTCTTCTCAACAAATTCCCTCTCAACCATCTGAAGCTGCTGAATCAAAGAAGAAGATTGAAGAACAGAAGAAATCCTCAAGGAAGAAAGAAGAATTGGCTAGAAGAACAAAAAGGAAACTGGATGTTGTTGACAAGGAATTGGAAGATCAATTTCCTAAGGAATCCACTCAAACTACAACTCAAGCATCAAAGCCCTCTGTGGTATTTGAAGACATAAGGGTGGTGGATCTCTATAGGAACATACATGGTGAACCTATTATGCCAAAGGATGAGCCAATAGAGTGGGATAAAATACCAATTCCTGACTTCAACTTACCAATCCTTAGCAAGCCAAAAAGGACAAAGTCAAGGGCAGTCAAGAAAGTGAAGCTGTCACCTCTCAAATCCAAGTCAGTAGTTAAATCTCAACCCAAGGTCAACAGGGGAGACTACTTGTACTTGTGTGACATCAAAGAATTTTCAGATCTAAACCTTTATCTGGATGAAGTGGATGAAGTAAGGGCAATTGATGCATACAGAAACCTACCTGAAAGGTTGGTGTTCAAGTACAAAGGAGGAAGGGAGATTCAGTGGCCACTTCACAGGATTCTTCAAGAAAGCCAAGCTGTGCTGATTAAAGTCTATTCATCCTTCAAGAAAAACTTTGGGTTCAATGTAACTGCAAGAAGACTAGTATTGAAGAAGAGTGAAGAGCTGAGGAGTGTTAGAGCTAAAGATGCACTCCCAAAGACTCTAATCATCCCATACATAGGGAGAAAAGTGCATCTAAGGCCCTACTGGATGATGGAATTCATGGATGACAAGGGTGTGAGAAGATTCTTCAGATTAGAAGACCAACTGAGTATCTCTAGCAATGAGACTCTCTTGGAAATGCAATAAAAGCTAGATCTCTCAGAATCTGATGAACTAGAATTCCACAGGCAGCTCCAGAATCAAATTGAAGAAAATAACAGAAAGCTTGGAAGAAGATCCAGACCTTCAAGGAACTAGAAAAATCTGCTCAGGCTAGAGGAGCATCTTGAATTGACCGTGAGCCAAACCTTGCACATTTTAATTAATTGAAGTACTTTCAGTTTATCTACTTATCTTTAAAGATATATGTTCAGGATGTTTTGTTATCATCAAGTATCTCTTAATTTATGCCTACAATTCCAGTAGACATAAATTGGGGGAGATTGTTGTGCATATGTTGTGTACTTGATGATTTCATAAACAAAATATCTAAGTAGATTTTACTTAGTGAAATTATGTAGCACTCGACGGATAAGAATTATAGTCCCGACGGATAACTCATTATAGTCCCGACGGATGATTAACTTATTATCCATCGAGTGAGCAGCTTATGTAATAATAAGTTTGTAGCACAGTTATGTATGCACCTTTGTATAGAATCTGTAGTAGCATATAAGTCATGTTGACTTTAACTAGATATGCAGAATAGGTTGATTAATTGTACATAATTGATGTCTTGTAATTCTGCATAAGTGATATAGAGTCAAGTGCCAAAATAGCTACCGACGGATGATTAACAAAGCCTTCGACGGATGATCAAATGACTATCAACGGATGTTTAATATAGCAGTCGACGGATGATCAATTAAACCATCAACGGATGTTCTGAAAGTCGACGGATGATCATATGAAGAATTCAAACAGCAGTTGAACAGTGAAAGCTGACACACAGCCGTCGAGATGTATACAAACACACTGTGGAAGCCCATTAACTGGGCAATAGAGGACGAAAAGCAGCAAAGCTTAAGACTGTTAGATTTTATATTTGTTCAGTCTTTTTGACTTTGTAATCTTGGTATTATATAAACCAAGAGAGTAGCAAATAAAAAAATAACTGAGATAGCTGAGAAACACAAAAACAGAGAAATCTTTGTAAGCAGAATCTTTAGCATTTCCTGTATTCTCAGTAGTTCTATTTTGTAAGCAGCTGTGAGCATATCTGCACACAGAGTCCTCTCGATATATTATATATATCTCTGGTGGAATTGTTTAAATCCACCAGAAAGTTTTTAAAGACTCTTGTTTTTAATTACTTATGTTTTGATTCAATTAAGTTTATATTCCGCATTGTGCTAATCAAAACAAATATATCTATAAACGAGTTGAACATTTTTATTTCAAGAAAAAGGTTCAAGAATTCCATTCAACCCCCCTTCTGTAATTCTTGCTACATTGTTA
Organism: Apium graveolens; assembly: GCF_009905375.1. Taxonomy (NCBI): domain Eukaryota; kingdom Viridiplantae; phylum Streptophyta; class Magnoliopsida; order Apiales; family Apiaceae; genus Apium; species Apium graveolens. Next base: position 137,302 of record NW_027418326.1, read on the forward strand.
AGGGACTAACAGATGTTGAGCTTCATGGATAGATTCAGTGGATACAATCAGATCAAGATGCATAAGGATGACATCCCAAAGGTATCATTCATTACTAACTTTGGTGGTTTTTGTTATATTGTTATGGCATTTGGTCTCAAGAATGCAGAAGCGACCTATCAAAGGTTGGTAAATAAGATTTTGAAGAACCTTATTGGAAAAACTATGGAAGTTTATGTTGATGACATGTTAGTCAAGAGTTTATTAAGGGCTGATCACAGAACCCATTTGAGGGAATCCTTTGAGGTGTTGAGATATCACAAAATGATGCTAAATCCTGCAAAGTGTGTTTTTGGGGTGGGATCTGGAAAGTTTTTAGGTCTGATGGTCTCCAAGAGGGGAATCAAGGCCAATCTTGATAAAATAAAGGCTATCCTAGACATGGAACTACCACGTTCCATAAAGGATGTTCAAAAACTCACTGGAAGAGTTGCAGCTCTAAGACGTTTCATCTCCAAATCCGGAGACAAGTGCTTGTCATTCTTTAAATCCCTGAAGAAGGTTAAGGATTTTGTATGGACTGAAGAAAACCAGGAGACATTCGAAGGATTAGAGAAATATATGGCTCAAGCCCCGTTGTTGGCAAAGCCAACTCTGAATGAAACTTTGTACTTAAACTTGGCCGTTTCAGAAAATGCCTTGAGTGCTGTATTGGTTAAGGAGGAACCAAAAATCCAGAAACCCGTATACTATGTTAGTAAAATTCTGCATGGAGCTGAGTTGAATTATTCAACTATTGAGAAGTTTGCTTTAGCCTTGGTGATGGCTTCGAGGAAGTTGCGTCCTTATTTTAGGCTCATAAAATTGAAGTGCTAACAAATCAGCCATTGAGAAACATCATTAATAGTCCCAAAGCTAGTGGGAGGCTGATTAAGTGGGCAATAGAATTGGGAGAGTTTGACATCAAGTACAAGCCACGAACGACAATAACAGCCCAGGCATTGGCTGACTTCGTGGTGGAATGTACCATACCCAACCAAGAAGTCGGGGGCAGGAAGATACTATACCTCAATACACAAAAGATGATAAAGGAGACAAAGAAAGGGGCGTTAAAGAAAAGGAATATTGGGTTCTTTATTTTGATGGGGTATCAAAAGCAAATTCAAGTGGAGCTGGGCTAGTTTTGCAAAGCCCAGATGGGTTCCTGATCGAATATGCTATGAAGCTAGACTTCCCAACCACGAATAATGAAGCAAAATATGAAGCCCTGATTGTTAGGTCCCAATTTGTTTGTAGAAGGGGGGGTTGAATGCAAACAATACCGTTTAATCGAATAAAATGCGGAATAAAATTGTGAAACAAAATTCAAGTTAAATAAAACTTTTATTAAACTTGAAAGGTGTTACAACTACGGTATCGGTTACAAGGGATTAATCTCAAATCAATTATTACAAATCTAGAATAAATTCGACATGAACTTTTTCTATTTTTGTAATTAAAAGATCAAATGCTAAATGCGATTTGAGATTAAGTTCTAGGGATTTTAATCCGCTAGATTGATACACAAGAACAAGATAAGTATTTCTAGTTGATTGGATTTAACTTTACAATCTAGAAATTGATCTTGAAGTTGCAGATGAGATGAAATATTTTATCTGCTCCTTTTGCTTTTGTTCTTGAGTTTTTGTTCTGTTTGATTGCTAATGAAATAACAGACTTCTGCTGCTTTTTATCAAACAGCCGAATGTAAAAATGTACTGGCATGACAATCTTCTTTGGCCAGCAAGACTTTCGGTATGACAAAATTTACAACTAGCAAGACAATTAAAATGAGTTAGCAAGACTTTCGGTATGACTATTGATTGTCATACCGATTGTCATATTAGTTCAAATAAATTGTCTTGCTGAATTAATAACAGATTTTAATCTAAACAGAAATTCTAATAAGACAATTAAATGTATTGGCATGACTTTCGGTATGACTATCAATTGTCATACCGATTGTCATACTAGTTCAAATGAATTATCTTGCTGAATTTAAGCAGATTTTAAACCAATTAAAATCTTGTAAATCCTTAATATTAATTCTAAATTAATTAATCAATTTAATTCAATTAATCAATAAATTAATCTTTGCAGATATAATTTATTTTCTTAATTAAATTATATGACTTAATTAATTAATAGAGAATTAATACTAACGCTGAGCAGCATCCATTCTTCTGACAATCTTCTGAAAGTCACTGAGACTTATGAATCAATTCCGCCACTTCAATGCTGACACTCGATGTACTGTCTGGTTCATGAGTGACTAACTTCCGTGACATTTTTTCATGTCTTGACTTTGATATTCTGATTGAATCCTTGTAATAAATGATACCTTGACGAGATCTCTGTCACTTGATTAAATCCACGATCTTGATTTATATCACTGAGGCATGATCAAATTCTTGAACTTCTTCCAGTGAAGCTTCAAGTCTGCAGATGAACAATGTTTCTTTATTCTTTGACAGATGTTACATTGTGAGATCTCTCTGATGATTGATCCACTATTTACTTATTACATTCTTATTTGAGTTGAGTTAAATACTCGAATAAACGAGTAGGCTATGACATATGCCTTTCAATCTCCCCCTATTTGCTTGTTAGACAATAACAACAAATACCTAGAGGATAACTCAACTAACAAATAAGAAAAAGATATAAACAGTAATGTAAAGTAAATAGCAGAAAAGTTCTGGATTATATTTAACATTTTCCAGATTCCAAATGAAATTTACAAGTGAATACAAGATAGATGTTCCTCTAGCCTGAATATATAACTACATTAGACTATCTTGATTCATAAAGCTCTAATCATATTACATTGAGTTTTGAGCTAATTGACTTCAGTTGTCTTCTCTTCTGACTTCACCTTCTTCTAAATCTTGAAGCAATTCCTTGTCAAAGACACGATCCTTTTCTGAAGTGAAGCTTGCTGGTCTGACTGGTTGAACTCCAACTGACTTCAGCTTATTCTTGAGTTGATTGTATCTTTTAACATTCTTTTCACAATAAGCTTGAATCAAGTCAGCAGCTTGAGTCTTCAACATGGATGAATATCCAGCAGTTCTCAAATGATGTTCCATCCAGACCAGATGCTTAGCTGAGTAGTCTTTAAGAGATTGTACATCTAGCTGACAGATTTGAAGACAATCAGACTTAAAGAATCTCACCTGATGAGGATTGTTGACAACTTGAGGACTAGCCCTGCTGGCAAACTCTTTAAGCCTTTCTCGAAGAACTTCATTCAATTCTGAGCTTCTTTTGACTTTGTTTAAAAGAACCCAAATCTCTGACAAAGAACGATTCTTAAATAGATGAAGTGACACCTTGAATGATCCTTCACTCTGACAATATACAAAAATGCTCATCTCATTTAGGGATCTATCAAAAGCAGCTGTGATCCTTGAGACTTCAGTCTTGATAGCATCATGTACATGTCATTGTTAGGATTTGAGATTTCCAGCTTGTCAAGAAGATGTAAGAATTGCCTATCATTGTTAGTGCTCAGCTGAGGCATATCAAGTACTCTCCTAGCTTCATCCCATTTTTCACCAATCTTTAGTCTGACATCTCTTCTCCTTTCTTGAGCCTTAATGTCATGAAGACGTTGCTTTTGAAGAGTTTCTGTTCTTTGAATGTCTTTTCTCATGTCAATGATCTGAGAGACCTTCTTGAGTTCAACTTCTTTTCTTTTCATCTCTGACTGCTCCTTCTGAAATTCTTTCTCAAACATAGGATCCACTTGAGCTTCTTCTTCCAATTCTCCAAAATCACTTTCCTCTTCAGCTTCAAATAACCCATCTTTATCTTCCTGAACTGGTTCAGTGGGAATGTCAAAAATATCAAAGTCATCCTGTTCTCCACTGTAGTAGACATCATCAGCCTTTCCTTTGTTTCCAGCAGAGGTATCTTTTTCTTTCCCTTTGGCACTACTCCCTTTCTTCTCCCCCTTAGTTGAGGGATCCTCTACTGACCTTCCTTTGGAACCTCCATCACCTCCAGAGCCTGATCCTCCACCAGACGGTCCTTCAAAATAAGTTCTTCGTTCTTCATTAGGGCAATGAGAATTTTTGATCATGAAATATAGGTGCTTCATCCCTTCATTGAGATGTTCCATGCCCGTCTCTATCTTTAGAAATCTTGAGGAGTCCAGTGAATGATTCATCTCAACGAGGTCTTCAAGAGAAGTCATTCTTGTGTGTAGAGAGCAGAAGTTGGATATGTCATCAGCTGATAAAGTTGGAGTGTCCTGAATAGAATTGAGCTTTGGTATTACAGTGGTCTTTAGATCTGAGATGTCATTCCTTATTATTGCAAGCTGATTGTTGACAGAGGTGGAAGAAGAAGACCGTTCAACCACTTGTGCTTTGAATGCTTGAGCTTCAGCTTGGCTTTTAGCAAGTTCTTCTTTTAGGGCAGCAATCTGAGCTAACAGGTTTATAGTATCAGTATCTGTGTGTGCTCTCACCTGAATTTCACTCGTGTTTGGTTCACTCACCTCACGTGCATGTGTTTTTCTCAATATAATTGCTCGTGAGGAGTCTTCCTGTTGCTGTTCTTCTGTACCTGCATTAAAAATCACCCTAGCCTCTTCAAGAGAGGTCAGTGGTGGTGCAATGGGAATTCGCGAGTCCCGATCCTCAGTCAAACCTATCATTTCATGTGAAATAGATGTCTGAATTGCTTCAGGGATAGATTGACCGAGTTGCCCTCCACTTTCTCCAGATAAATCTGCGAGTGGAGAATCCCTTGAGGGAGCCAGAGGTGTTTGATCTGGGAGGGGAGAAAATGACTCTATTAAGGGTGGCTGAGAGTCAGATTTTCCCTCTGAAGCATGTGACTGCTCTTCTGCCGTAACTATGGCAGGCACTGTAACCGACTCTACATGCACTCCTCGCTGTGTGTCCTGAGTATGATCTGGGGAAGTGTATGGTTCCATTGTGAGTAATGGAATTGTGCTTGACTCAGTACAAGATGCCATGGCCCTATGGCGAATATCAATAGATGCATCCTGTTGAGAGAATGCCTCTAGTAACTGTTCATTGGCCATTTCAAAGTCCATGTCCTGTTGGGAGGACAAGGATGGGCTTTCAGATGCCTCAGAATATGTTCTTCTTTTCTTAGGAGGAGGCAGAGCTGAGGGTTCACTCATATTTAACAATGTACTACTTCCTAGTAATCTCCTGGGTAACATTTTAGACAGTGGGGGAGAGGTTGAGATAGAATGAGACTCTGTGTTTGGCTCTATGACCTGGGATTGAAGCTGTGGTTCTACAACTTCATGGTCAGCCCTATCAACCACTGGGGGTCTTTCAACAGAAGTAGGAAGAGAGTGAGAGTGAGGAATTACTACCTGTAATGGAAGAGCCTGGGTGGCTTGAACCACTGGAGGTTGAGGTTGCTGTTCATGGCCGGGAAGATTGAAAATAGGTAAAGGAATATAAGTGGCCATGAAAGCAGATACAAGTACTGGAACTTGCATGAATTTGAAGGTTGTGTCTTGGCGAGTGTAAATCTTTTTGCTAACTGGAGGGGGTTCGGTTACTGCAGAGTTAGCAAAAAGGGCTTTGTGTTCAGGTGTGAGAAGATGATCTGCTATAAGCATGAGAAAATGAGCATAGTAACATGATACCCTACAATTTGTAGAATGATCACGTAAAGCAGAAGTTAGACGTCTCAAGAGAATGGGAAAAAGTAGTTTGCCAAAATTGATCCTTTGATTGAAAATAACCGCCAGACCAATATACTGCAGAGTGGAAGTGATGTTATGAAAATTGGATTTTGTGCAGTTGGAAAACACTTTGGAAAGTGTATCGAAGAAAATATCCCATTCAGACACCAAATTGGATTTAGAAAGTTTGGTTAAATTGATCACCCCCTGATAGTGAATAGCATGGAAAAAATTTGTGATATCATTTTCAGAGGGTAAATTACAGAAATTGTTTAGTGGAAAATTTAACGCACGATTGACGACTGTTTCATCAACTACATACTGTGTGTTTGCGACGGTGAATGAAAAAGATTTTGAATCATCGGCCACAGTAGAGGTTGTGCAAATCAGTCTAAGTAGATCGACGTTTAAAATCACATTTGATTTAATAGCAGAGCTAACAATCGAATGGTCATTTAAAAATCTAATCCATGGCTTAAATTTTTCCACATCACATTTTTCTGGATTAAAATAACCAACCTGATTATGCGCGACAATTTGGAAATTGAGAGCCATTTAAAATAATAATAAGACACACACTTTCAGAATTTTAAGAATAATATTAAGAAAATTCGAATTAATTAAATTAATTTAATAATTCGAATTAAATTAATTATAATCGAAAAAATTTAGACAGTAATGTATCTCGTTAAAATTCTTAACTCACAAACGCAGTTTTGAAAAGCCAAAGACACAAAACAGAAATTGAAATTAAAATTAAAAATAACCAAAATAAATAAATAAAATAAAAAAATAGAAACTGATTTTGATTTGTTTTTGTTTTTTAACAAAAATCCAACAACACCTCTGTATATATATACTTGTATGTATATATCACAAAGTGATGAATTTGTATGCTGAGTAAAAACTCGAGCAATTAAGATCAACAATGGCAGTTGGGGTTTGATTAAGATCGAGTAGAGAGAGAGGAGAGAAAACTGTTTGAATTTTTGAAAGAAAAGAAAACTGTTGTGATTTGAAGGAAAACTGAACTGTACGCCTTTATATTACAGCTGGTATGACAATCCTGGATTGTCATACCGATTGTCATACCAGGCAAAAGAAAGGAAAGAAAGAGAAAAAAAAACAGAAATAAAAGAAATATCAAAATAAACACTGAGTATATATAACTGGTATGACAATCTGATAGTCATACCGATTGTCATACCAGTATAAAATAAAAGAAAATATATATCTATATTGTTTATAACTGGCAAGACAATTGATAGTCATACCGATTGTCTTGCCAGTATAAACTATACTGAAAAAACACTAATATGACAATTATATATCGAAATGACTTTCAGCAAGACAATTTCAATTGTCTTGCCGATTGTCATTCTGGAAATAAACCGATTTCATGAAAATAAGTATATATATATATAAGTACTGAAATGACTTTCAGCAAGATAATTTCAATTGTCTTGCCGATTGTCATTTTAGTAGAAATACAATCAAATATGTACAGACTTATATAAATATATATATCTATGTACTGAAATTATATAACAAATTAGTAAAACTGAAATACAGACTTATAATATTTACAGAAACAAAGACAATATATCAGAATTTATTATTTTTATTCCAAAAATAGATTTCTATTGAATTTTAGCAAATAAAATTCATAGTAAAATATTTTTAGAGGAAATAAAATATTCTGAGATATTTTAAATTAACAAGTAGGGAAAATGAAAATAGATAAGATAATATATATTACATAGAAATAAGCAAGAAATATGATAAAATGATAAAATAAATTTGCAAATGAAATTTTATTGAAGAAAAATTCATTTGTAAATTTATTCAAGAACAGATCACAGATATTAACTAAATTAATCACTAAAACTATTCAACATGCCCAATTTACCAACTAATCTGGTAAATGTGGATTCGTCAAGTGGTTTAGTGAAAATATCTGCTATTTGTTCTTCCGTTGGAACAAAAAATAGTTCAACAGTACCATTCATGACGTGCTCTCTAATAAAATGATACCTGATGTCAATGTGCTTTGTCCTCGAGTGCTGCACAAGGTTGTTGGTGATGGCTATTGCACTTGTATTGTCACATAAAATAGGAATCTTGTTCAATACAGAGCCATAGTCTCGGAGTTGGTTCCTAATCCACAAGATCTGAGCACAGCAGCTTCCAGCAGCAATATATTCAGCCTCGGCCGTTGAGTTGGAAACTGTTTGCTGTTTCTTGCTGTACCATGAGACTAGCCTGCTTCCTAGGAATTGACAACTTCCTGAGGTGCTTTTCCTATCAACAACACTTCCCGCGTAATCTGAATCTGTTATATCCAACAAGGTTAAAACCAATTCTTTAGGGTACCAAATACCTAGATTTGGTGTTCCCTTAAGATATCTTAAGATTCGTTTAACAACAACGAGATGACTATCTCTAGGATCCGCTTGGAACCTTGCACATAAACATGTAGCATACATAATATCTGGTCTACTTGCAGTAAGATAGAGTAACGAGCCAATCATACCTCTGTAGCTTGTGACATCTACCTTAATGGAGTTTTCACATGGTCCAAGCTTGACAGCTGTAGTTGATGGAGTCCTTGCTGATGTAGAATCCTCTAGATTGTACTTTTTGAGGAGTTCCTTGAGATACTTCGATTGACAAATAAATGTTCCATCTAACCTTTGATTTACTTGTAATCCAAGGAAGAACTTCAGCTCTCCCATCATGCTCATTTCAAACATTGCTGTGTATTAACTTAGCAAATCTCTTACAGAGATTATCATTAGTAGACCCAAATATTATATCATCCACATAGACTTGGACTAATATAGTATCCTTCTTATGTGTTTTAGAAAAGAGAGTTTTGTCTCTGACACCTCTAATAAAGCTATTTTCAATAAGAAATTCAGAGAGAGTGTCATAGACCATTTTCTTGGAGACTGTTTTAAGCCCATAGATAGCCTTGAAAAGAAAGAAGACAAAATCCAAATGATCTGGATCTTCAAAACCAGGAGGTTGCTCTACATATACCTCTTCATCCAGCTTTCCATTCAGAAAGGCGCTCTTGACATCCATTTGATAAACTTTAAAGTTTGAGAATGCTGCGAATGCCAGAAATATCCTGATGGCCTCAAGTCTAGCCACTGGAGCATAGGTTTCATCATAATCAATGCCTTCAGCTTGAGAATACCCTTTTGCTACCAGTCTTCTTTGCCTTGTTTCTCGTACCACAACGACAACCACCCCATCTTCCTAGTTTATTTCCTGAATACCCACCTAGTACCAACAGCTTTCTTGTGTGTAGGTCTAGGTACCAGTTTCCAGACTTGTTGACTTTCAAACTGATTGAGTCATCTTGCATAGCAATCACCCAATCTGGATCAGTTAGTGCTTCTTCAATCTTCTTAGGTTCCATCTCAGAAAGAAATCCTGAGAACAGACACTCATTTTGAGTAGCACGTCTAGTTCTGACTCCAACATCTGGATCACCAATAATCAACTCAAAAGGGTGAGCTTTATTCCAGACAGTCTGTCTTGGAAGATTTGATCTTGATGATTCGCCTTGAAATTCATTGTGATGTTGTGTCCTACTAGATGATCCTTCAGATCTCCCCCTGAGTTGTTGCCATGTTGACTTGAAGATTCTCCGTCAGTAGCAGTGGTATCTCCATTGTTGCCAAAGTTTCCATCACTATTACCTTGAGTATCATCATGATTAACAGGTTCTTCACCAGCAACAACCTCAGGTTCTTGACCATGTTCTGATTCTGAATCTGACGTATCATCAAACTTCAGTTTCTCAGAAGGATCTTCAGTTTGGATACTAGGGAGTTTAGTGTCATCAAATGTAACATTGACACTTTCAGTTACTTTGTGTTGATCAATGATATACACTCTATATGATCTTCTTCCATATCCAACAAAAATACCCTCATATGCCTTTGCCTCGAACTTACCACGACGATCATCTCCATCCTTGAGCACGAAGCATCTGGCACCAAATACATGAAAGTATTTGATAGAAGGTTTCTGTTCATTCAAAATCTCATAAGGAGTTTTCATGAAGTCTTTGTTGATTAGAGTTCGATTCTGAGTATAACATGCAGTATTGACAGCTTCAGCCCAAAAGTACATTGGAAGACCTGATTCACTTAACATCGTTCTTGCAGCTTCAATCAATGTACGATTCTTCCTTCTACCACTCCATTTTGCTGAGGGGTTCTAGGAGCTGAAAATTGTCTGGTAATCCCTTTGTCTGTACAAATCCATTGAGAAGTGCATTCTTGAATTCTGTCCCATTATCTGACCTTATTGCTCTAACAGGGACGTTAGAATCTAACTCAATCATCTTGATATGATCAATCACAACTTGTGGTGTTTCATCCTTAGAGTGAAGAAATAAAACCCACGTATACTTGGAATAGTCATCAACTATCACAAGACAGTAACACTTCTTTGACATTGAAAGATATTAACTGGACCAAATAAATCCATGTGCAATAATTGCAGAACACCAGTTATGGAAGATGTCAGTGCCTTTGTGACTTGCTTTCTTTGACTTTCCTTTCTGGCAAGCCTCACATAGTCCTTCTGGAGAGAATTCCAGCTGAGGCAGACCTCTTACCAATTCTCTTTTGACAAGAGAATTCATTGTTTTAAATTGAGATGAGAAAGTCTCTTGTGCCATAGCCAACTCTCATCTGACGATGCCTTTGCATAGAAACAATTGACTTCAAGATTGCTTCCAGAGTTCATGTCAGCTACGAACAGATTTCCTTTCCGGATTCCCATTAAGGAGGGTTTTTCACTTTTCTTGTGCAGAATCTGACACTTCAGCTTGTCGAATAAAACATTGTAGCCGTTGTCACAGAACTGACTAATGCTAAGGAATTAAGTCCTTGCACAACAAAATATAAAGCAATTGTGTTCAAGTCCTTGCACAACATATACATTTTCAATGATAACATTTCCAGCTAGCAAACAGCCATATCCCTCCGTTAAACCTTTGCTGTTATCTCCAAAGGTAACCACTGGGCCAGCTTTCTCAACCACATTTGATAGCAGGGCTCTATCTCCGGTCATATGTCTTGACGATCCGCTGTCAAGAATCCACACTACCGGTTGTACCTGTTTAATGCCCTGCAATACAAATGGATTAGACCTTCTTCGGAACCCAAGCTTGGCTGGGTCCGGCATTCTTGTAAAATTGGCCTTTATCAGGCAAAACAACATTCTTAATTTTAATATTCTCAACGTTCTCAATGACTGAACATTTGACCTTGTGAACAGCCTTGACAAATTTCTGTTTAGGCTTAGGCACAAATGTCTCCTTTCTAGCTTTAGGAGGACTAGCAGTCTTAGACCTATCATGCTTTCTATTATTCACATGCTGACGAGGAGTAGTCTTATCATTAGAAACATGCTTACCATTAAATAAGCAAACATCAGATTAAAAGCACAAGACATACAATCAGGAACACCACATGCTTTATGAGAAGGATTAACAATAGGCAACTTATGCATGGTAGACATGGCATTTGTGTTATCCAACTCATGTGTGTCTGAGTTAGTCTCAGTTGCTTTCACAACCTTGACTGGAACTTTTGACACACTTGACTTGGAGACAGCTTTCCCATTAGCATTATCTTCAGCACGGATTTCTTCTTGAATAATAAAAGAGGTCTCATCAAATGGTTCAGCAATTGATTCTTTATAGAGGGGTTCATCAACACCCTTAAGCACATGTGGTACTTCCCTGCCTTTAGCACAGACATGAGGAGGGGAGTTTATGCCTAATTTTCCAATAGCAGCATTGTAATCATAACCTATACCAGATGTTTGATTAACAGCTTGCTTATTGTAAAACTCTTTGGACTTCGAACAAGAATTAAAGTAAGCTTTAACCTTAGCCTCAAGACCAGTGATCTTGTCTTTAAGAATAGTTTCAAGTTTTCTATAACAGTCAACTCTATTCTCTAGAAAAGACACTTGATCTTTTAATTTATCTTGATTAATGTGTACAAGTCTTAATTCATTGACCTCTTTCTCAAGGTCTTTGATTTGTTGATTTAACAATTCATTATCACGACGAGCACAATCTAAGGAACCTCCTAGATGATAAACTAATTCAGCATCAGTAAATTTTACCTCTTTTCTTGACGATGAGGTGCTTGCATCACTAGCCATGAGAGCAAGATTCCCAACTTCTTCATCTTCACTGTCAGTATCATCCCAGCTTCTTCCCTTTGCCAGGTAAGCCCTTTCAGATTTACTCTTCTGATTAGAATCGTAAGAGTTCTTCCTAGCTTGTTTTGGCTTCCTGCATTCTGTGGCAAAGTGTCCCAACTCATTACAGTTGAAGCATCGAATGGTGCTTCGATCAACCATCCCTGTTTTATACCCACCACTGCTGGTGTTAGATGAAGATCCACCTTTCTGGAATCTGTTGTAGTTGGACTTGTACTTGAACTTGGGATTCCTTTTGAATCTGACATTTGAGAATCTCTTGACAATCAGGGCCATTGACTCATCCTCCAATTGCTCCAGTTCTTCCAAGGAATAATAATCATCTCCTGATTGATTTGTAGTAGGAGAATCAAATTCTGCTACTATCACATTATCTTCAACCTTGGAAGACTGTACCATTCTTTCTGACTGTTGAGATTGTTGTTGATATTGTGGTTGTTGTTGTGTTCATCAGCTACTAGAGCAGTAGACGTGCTGACCACTCTTCCTTTCCCGTAAACTTCCTTCTGCTGAATCTGCTCCAACTCATAAGTCTTTAACACACCATAGAGCCTTTCCAAAGAAATCTCACTCAGATCTCTTGCTTCTCTTATGGCAGTGATTCTATGTTCGAGATGAGTTGGCAGTGTTAAAAGGAACTTTTTGTTGACCTCCCTGATGGAATAGTATTTACCATTAATGTTCAGGTTGTTGATCAATGCATTGTACCTCTCAAACACTTCAGTGATTCCTTCCCCTGGATTGGATTTAAAGTATTCATACTCAGAGGTTAGGATTTCTAGTTTGTTCTCCCTAACTTCCTCTGTGCCTTCATTAATAATCTCAATAGTTTCCCAGATATGTTTGGAATCTTTACAATTCATCACATGTCTATTCATCAGGGGATTAAGGGAATCTACTAAGATTAATTGAAGGCTAGCATCCAGGGAAGCTTCTTCTATTTCAGCAGGAGAGAAGTCCTCAGGATCCTTCACATAAGTTCTCGCTTTGGTGATCACCACATCATTTTCTATTACCTCTGGTTCAATAACCATAGGAATTTTTGGACCCTTCTTCAACACTTGCAAATATTTGGGATTAGCAACCTGTAAAAACAGTAGCATCTTCTTCTTCCACATAACATAATTTTCTTTATCGAAAAGTGGAATTTTAACGGTTCCAACTTTTTGTGTAGTCATTATGAATTTTTTGAGTGAATAAAAAATTCAAGAAGTGAAAGAAACACAAAAGTCTAGGATCTAGATTTGTACGTTAATCAGAAGGCTCTGATACCAATTGTTAGGTCCCAATTTGTTTGTAGAAGGGGGGTTGAATGCAAACAATACCGTTTAATCGAATAAAATGCGGAATAAAATTGTGAAACAAAATTCAAGTTAAATAAAACTTTTATTAAACTTGAAAGGTGTTACAACTACGGTATCGGTTACAAGGGATTAATCTCAAATCAATTATTACAAATCTAGAATAAATTCGACATGAACTTTTTCTATTTTTGTAATTAAAAGATCAAATGCTAAATGCGATTTGAGATTAAGTTCTAGGGATTTTAATCCGCTAGATTGATACACAAGAACAAGATAAATATTTCTAGTTGATTGGATTTAACTTTACAATCTAGAAATTTAATCTTGAAGAAAAGCAGATGAAAAATAAAATGTTATGCTTTTTTTTCTGCTCCTTTTTTCTTGTGTGTTCTGTTTGATTGGATTCTGTAAGTTGATCAACAAAAGTCTTCTGCTGCTTTTATCAAACACCGAACTGAAAAATGTACTGGCATGACAATCTCTTTGGCCAGCAAGACTTTCGGTATGACAATATTTACAACTAGCAAGACAATCAAAATGAACTAGCAAGACTTTCGGTATGACTATTGATTGTCATACCGATTGTCATATTAGTTCAAAAAATTTCTTGCTGAATTAATAACAGATTTTAATCTAAACAGAAATTCTAATAAGACAATTAAATGTATTGGCATGACTTTCGGTATGACTATCAATTGTCATACCGATTGTCATACTAGTTCAAATGAATTGTCTTGTTTTGAATTTAAGCAGATTTTAAACCAATTAAAATCTTGTAAATCCTCAATATTAATTCTAAATTAATTAATCAATTTAATTCAATTAATCAATAAATTAATCTTTGCAGATATAATTTATTTTCTTAATTAAATTATATGACTTAATTAATTAATAGAGAATTAATACTAACCCTGAGCAGCATCCATTCTTCTGACAATCTTCTGAAAATCACTGAGACTTATGAATCAATTCCGCCACTTCAATGCTGACACTCGATGTACTGTCTGGTTCATGAGTGACTAACTTCCGTGACGTTTCTTCATGTCTTGACTTTGATACTCTGATTAAATCCTTGTAATAAATGATACCCTGACGAGATCTCTGTCACTTGATTAAATCCACGATCTTGATTTATCACTGAGGCATGATCAAATTCTTGAACTTCTTCCAGTGAATCTTCAAGTCTGCAGATGAACAATGTTTCTTTATCCTTTGACAGATGTTACTTTGTGAGATCTCTCTGATGATAGATCCACTATTTACTTATTACATTCTTATTTGAGTTGAGTTAAATCCTCGAATAAACGAATAGGCTATGACATATGCCTTTCACATCTACAGTAGAAAAGGTTACTTATTGGTATCTTTGCCTGATCAGCAAGATATCGGGTTTATGCCAAAATTCTTTTCTTTCCGAATTCATTGGATATTGCAACTCTGTTCATACTTTACATGACAGAGGTTTTCAGGAAATGTGTGAGAGATATATATGGATATATATATATATATATATCGGGACTTAATGAAGTATCTCATAACTTCATTTCATTCAATAATATTTCAAAGATTGAATCTATTCAAATCTTATCTTGTAGTCTCATCTATGTGATGAACTTTTGAAACTAATTATAACTTGAACAGTGGTAGTTCAAGTAGTATTCGGAAAAGATATAAGTATATGGGAGTATCTTGTAACTTCATCTTTTCAACTTATATCTGGTTAATGATTATCTTATGCATGACAAAGATTTTCACAAAAACGTTGAGACAAGGCTAGATATATGAGATCACCTTGCAACGATATTTTTATACAGTTATAAACTGGAACTCTGTATATATTATACATGTCAGAGGATTTCGAAGATTTGAGAAGTATATATGTATACTAAATATTTTGCGACTTCGTCGCATTAAAATAACAAACTTGGTTCATTCTTCTTGACCAAGACTTTCATGAGTACTATGAGAATGCTCATATATTGTTAATTATAATACATATTATTTCGGTGGGCTTGTTGCTCACCCTTGCTTTCTTCTTTCATCACACAACAACAGATAGACAAGATGAACAGGATCAAGCTCCCAATTCGCGAGCGGATAGGAAAGGTTTCGCAGTTTCCTGTAGGCGTTGATGCCGTTGTAGCTGAGGTAGGGTCTACCAATAGGCTAGGCTTTCAAGTTTTGATGTACCAGACTTATGTATATTTATGAATTGTAATAATGGCAAAGAATATGTAAATTTATTCAGAAACCCTTTTGAGGTGTAATGACTTATAATTGTGGAATAAAATGACTTGTGTTATTGTTTGGTATTCATCTCTGAGACTATAACTTGTGGTGTGTGTGTATATTGTGGGGTCATAGTACGCAGTAGTTGGTTGATTATTAAGATTAAGTATTATTAAGGGAAATGGAACTCGTGACAACCCGGATCCCCGACCCCGGATTTGGGGGTGTTACACCGTGCACATATTTCTGTAAGCACTTTGGCATTTTTGCACAACCGGTTAGATAATATATAAAAGAGCAAATACCATAACATCCTTTTTCATTTAATCTAACAAGTATGCTCTTTAATGATAGGTAAATTCACCCACATGAAGCTATTCAATATTTATGTTCATGCATATATAAACAATATAAAGTTCCAAATATCAACATGTCTCGTATTAAGTAGATCATGCAAATAATCATAACCCTATTCCTATAAAACACAGCATAAACAAACTACACTATGATCAGAGTATTAGATTCATGTATAGCCCAATAATAAAGAAATCCAAGCATATCCGTTCATCTCCAAATCCAAGTAATTTAAAATTTTCTTTAAAATTTAACAATCAAATTGTAAACCTAAGTGATATATCCACTTACTAGCCCCCCCCCCCCCCGAGTTTTTGGTATAATTTAATACTTATAGTAAAAAACTAGGTTCAAGCACATAGCCATACCCATATGCAAAGCACATACAACCCACATTATCATTCTAAACCATGTAAAGTATATCAAATAACAGATTATTTGAATCAGTTGTAAGCATATTGGCATTGTGAATCTACATCCAAAACTATGAGGTTAATTAAATCTAATTAATCATGCAAGTTGTTCAACTGATCGAGCATATAAGCATGTAATAATCCCAAACCATAAAACCAATCATCCAACATACCTTTTATAGAAATCTACCTTATGTAATAGAATGGAGAATAAAATTCACATACCTGTACCATATTAAGATGATGGGTAAATTCAGGAATTAAAATTCGTACCTCGAACCTTGCCCAAATATGCCACGAACCATGCGGAGGAGCTTCTCTAGCCTGACCTTTCATGTAGAATTTAACCTTTCATCCATAATGTTAATGAACCTTCATCCATAATGTCAATGAACCTTTAGAGGTGATCTTGAAACTTGTTGTTGAAGTACCTTCGAGTCGTCTATTCCTCCTCATACTTGCATGAATCTTCATGGTCACAGTTTCTTGATCCTTGTCTATACCTGAACCACCACGAGATCCAAAGATTCACATGAACCTGCACCTTGTAGCTCTTCCACCTGATACACCTCCATTCATATGCTGAAATGATTCAGATGCACACACCTCTTCTTTCTAAGATTCATAACTTAAACCTTCACTTGAATTATGAGCAGAGCTCTAATATGGACTAGAACCTCCATCATCATCTTCTGTAGTAAGCGCCATTGTGAACCTGGACCCGTTCTTGTTCCATAACCAACCCATATTCCTTCCACTACAGTCCATATATACCCAGAACCATCATTGGTAACTTTAAATCCTAGCTACGATCAAGTTGTAGCTAATCCCTTTTGCTTTAAAATTTAGCACTTTCAAGATACCATCACGAGTAGTGCACCTTCTACTACCCCTCGGTTCCTTGTAACAAATTAAATGTAGAAGGAACCTTATACAATCCAAAATTAGGTTCAACCAACCTTCACCTGAACCTTTTAGCTTATATAAGCATGCTCATTGTAAGAAATATGTAGTTGCCTGATCATGCAATGAGGTTCCTCCATCGAACCTTCTGGTGGACCTTTTACCTGATCCAATGAGGAAATATGAACCTTATATCATTAGAAATTTTATGAAGTTTGTGAATTAGAACCTCATTTATATGCCCATTTGTTCCGAGATAGGTGCCTCTAGAAACCTTTATATGTGAAGTTGTTAACAATAGCTCCTTGGGGAAGCTACCCCTTGCCATTTCCTTTATTGACCGGGAGGTCATTTATAACTCTCATAATTCCTTTCTCGCGGTATTCTGAGATCCTTGACTCCTTGCAGTCATTAAATATAAAGGAAGTCTTATTCCATTTATTACCAGGTTTAACTGACATTTAACCTTTCATTAAGTGACAAACCTTCAACTACGAACCTCTAAGCCTTCATTAGCATGCTCGTTGTAGGAAATAAGAGGTACCATAAGAGAAACATTTTTCAGTCTTTATTATGGTCATGCCAAATTACCTTTCCCTGGAGCTGGACATTCTAGGTTCAAGTAGTCAAACTTAGATAAAAATGTATTCATAAATCCTTCCAGTAGAAGCCTGCTGCTTGAAAAGCTTCTAGCGTATACACCTCCAATGTGTGGGGATCCTATGACCTCATTGTCCTAATTTTCTTTCATATGAGTCTCCCTCCTAGATTCTCGAATCCTCTTGGTTCAGGTGACATCCCATCATTGAACCTCCCATATGAGAACCTCATTTAGATGCCTCCAGTAGGTGAAGCTTCTTGACCTCTGGAATCTTCTCCCTGAACCTTATCTTTCAAGAGGTCTACATCCTTATGTGTGTTCGAGTACTTCTATGCCTCCTCGCCCATGAGGTTCGCATCTTCATATGAGCTTCTTTGGCAGCATCCAAGTTCATATGTTGCTCAATACGCTAGAGAATCACATTATCAACTTCAGTTGTGTTCACCATTTAGGAGGTTCATTACTTATATAATTTTCCAGGTCCTCCCGCGTCTCATCGCCCAGGAAGTTCGTGTCCTCATATGAGACTTTTTGTTTGTATCCAAGTTTACATGTTTTTCATATAACCAAGAGGTTCATACAATTGACAGAAATCAGCTTCAGCTGCTGCTCATCAATCAGGGGTTCATACAATTGACAACAATTAGCTTCTGCTTCGGTTTACTGATCAGGAGGTTCATATAATTGACAACAATCAGCTTCTGTTGTTGTTTATTGATCAGGAGGTTTATACAATTGACAACAATCAGCTTTAAATTCAGCTGCTTCCAAAATTTCCACTGTGGGAACTTTTGTAGTCATTAACCTCTTAGTCGTTGAACCTCCAAGGTGATGTTCCCTCATGGGCTTCGAGAACCTTCGTTGTGTGTGCAACCTTCAGATTGAGGTTCCTCTTGTCCTAGACTTCTGCACCTCTCTCCTACAAACCTTCCAAATGCCTTTTTCTTCATTAGCACGTTGAGGTTCGGCCTTGTGCATGTTCGTCAAATACACTGACACTCCGGATTAAAGGGGCCTTCAGGTGCCTAAATCATCCTACACGAGAATCTGTACCTGGTTCACATGCATGAATCTGAACCCTATTGGAACCAATTTTCTGGCTCTTCCATATCAGAATCAACGTGAGAACACCTTCTTTTCAACCATTCATCAAGACCAAAACCAAGCATATCATAACCATATATTCACTTTACGTCTTTCACCGTTTTCACTATGAAGACATTGTTCTTTAAGGTACGACTATCACCGGACATCTTTCATATCTAAAGATGATGATGATCCCCTCCTTCTAGAGCCAAAAATTTTATGAGAGGAATTTTGTAACAACATCCCGAATTAATCGTGCCTCAATAACTGAATCACCTTTGGTTTTCGGATACTAAAATAGATCTATTCGTGTTAAGCTTTGCATCGCAACTACAGCTCCAGGTTCCCTGCCGGAGTGGGTGGAGAGATGTGGCGTCGTTGGGACTGAGTTTGCAAGATTTCCGGGCATGGGAGGCGGAGTAAGTACTACACGGCCGTGGGGGATGCTCAAA